>NW_026704954.1:0-195000 GCF_029867415.1 Vicia villosa | reverse complement strand
GTGGAGAGTTCATCTGCTTCAGGCTCTAGGAGTAGGCTGGCTCGGGTATCTTCTTCCCGCCAGCGAGAGGAGGAGGATGAGGATGAGGAGGAGGAGGAGGTCATACCGGATGTTGACCCTCCAGTCGGGGAGGAGGAGGAGCAGGAGGAGCAGGAGGTGGATAGCTATCCGGGAGGGCCTTTTGACACTTCCCTGCTGATTCACTACCAGGATCATGTCGCTCGGCGGATCTGGGAGGGAGAGGTATTTTTTTTAACTTAGCCGTTTATTTATCACCATTTTTTATAATTTTACCGTTTATTTCTCGCTTATTTGTTTTTTTTTTTGTAACAGGAGAGAGAGCCATTGAAAATGGTGAACCACTCCAGGAAGATTTTCGGTCTGTTTAAACCAGCAGCTCAGTGGTTTAACGACCATGTGCGAGGTTCAGGGCTTTGCGGGCTCTGCATGACCGAGTACACCACCATCAGCACCGGCATGCAGGGGGCATTTGTGGAGCGCTGGCACAAGGAGACGTCTTCTTTCCACTTGCCGATGGGGGAGTTGACGATCACCTTGCATGACGTCCAGTGTCTTCTCCACCTGCCTATTAGGGGGCCGCTGTTGCACCACTCCAGGATCCAGAGGGTCGAGGCCATTGAGTGGATGATGCACTATTTGGGCCTGCCGCACGAGGTTGCTCACTTTGAGTGCGTCACGACTTGTGGGCCTCATGTCCGGTTCACTACACTGAGCATCTATTTTGAGTTCCACCTGGACGCGGCGGCCGAGGCCGAGCAGGAGGATAACGACCTATTCAGGGAGTACCACCGCGGCTGCGCTCTCCGGTGCTGGTACATGCATGTGGTAGGCGCTGCATGCTTTGTGGACAAGAGTGCCAGGTACGTCGACGTGGCCTACCTCCGCTATTTCATGGACCTGGATACCGTTCACCAGTGGAACTGGGGGTCAGCTACTCTGGCATATCTCTACCAGAAGCTGAATGAGGCCTCCAACTCGAGGACGAGGCAGTTGGTCGGATCCTGCACACTGCTTACGGTACGTTTTATTTTAATACATTATCGTATTTATTTATTTATATATGTTTCGTATTTAATTTTAATACATTATCTTGTTTCTGTTTCAGAGCTGGATCATCTCCTACTTCTCCCGCATCCACGGCTTTCACATCGATCCTGCGTACGTGGACGCCATGCCCAGGGCCGCCAGATACGCTCTCCAGAGGGGGAACGATGCGGTGGGACCATACCGTCTGTACTTGGACCGCACGATGCACGACGACGTCACCTGGAGGCCGTTCGTCGAGTACGCTCAGATTGTCCCCTTTGACGACATGCTCTATATTCAGGCTGGTTGGCATGCGGGACCGGCATCATGGTTCGATATCTCCCTGAGCGGTGCATGCGTCAGTTCAGATTCGTGCAGCGGATACCCAGGTCACCCTTTGAGGCTGCTCCCGACACTATGACCCGAGTGCAGCTCACTGCCATATGGGAGGACTGGGAGCATCATGTGGTACCAGAGGAGTACCGTCTCACTCGGGTCACCCAGGACTGGCACAGTGAGGAGGGATACGTCACATGGTTCTACCAGGTGTCACATCCTCTTCTGAGACCCGACATTCCCGGCGCTCCTAGGCCAGCACACAAGGAGATCCTGGAGAACCAGCAGGCCGAGGATGATCACGCCATTGATCTCATGCCGATCTGCCAGCGGATATCGATGATTGGGCGGGACGCGTTGGATCGAGGTATCTTGGAGCGGGGCGGTCCAGAGGCAGTCGCGGTGATGGAGATGATCGTCCTTGATGCGGACCGTGC
The DNA here is from genome assembly GCF_029867415.1 of Vicia villosa. Lineage (NCBI taxonomy): Eukaryota > Viridiplantae > Streptophyta > Magnoliopsida > Fabales > Fabaceae > Vicia > Vicia villosa. Next base: position 193,180 of record NW_026704954.1, on the reverse strand, counting down.
GGCGACATACACGCGGCAGAGGAGGTCTCAGGGCGAGAGGTTTAGGCACACCCAGTAGTGGTCGGGTTTATATATTTTTTGTTATCGGATTGTATCTTTAGCACACTATTTTTATTTTTTTCGGTTTGTATATATTATTTTCATCAGATTAGTATTTTTTTTTGTTTATTTATCATATTAGTATTTTCAGTTTATCTATTGCTTATTTTATTTGGCGTTTGCGTTTAATTAAAATGCGAGACTGTTATGAAAAAACATAAAAAAAAAAACACAGTTTCTGCATAATTCAGAAGTTCATTTCCGAAGACACCCCCCATGGGGTGTTTTCAGAAGTTCATCTCCGAAGACACCCCCCATGGGGTGTTTTCGGAGATGCACTTCCGAATTAAGGAAATTTTTTAAAATAAAAAAGCGCTTCGGAAGTTCATTTTCGAAGCAGGGGTATTTTGGGATTTTCGCTGGGATGACCCCCATAGGGAGGTGGCCAAAGAAAAAACCAATAATAAAGCAAATTTTGGTAATACCTCAAACTCTTTGAACATGAGTATGCAAGGTTTAGAGATAAAAACTCTAATCTTTACTAGTAGGCGTTCGCACAGGTTCTACGGTTGGTGTGTCTCGGAGCACGATAGAAATAAATAATTAGAGTGAGAAAAAAGTATGATAAGGAAAAATGTAATAGTGGAAATAGAAGATATATTTGGTATTTATGTATTTATTTATAATTAAAAAAAGTGGTTAAAGCTGGTAACGTAGTTACAAATAGTATATAAAAATTAAATTAAAAAAATCATAAAATAAAATTGAAACTACGTTGTAACGAAATATAATGAAAAATGAAAATTAATGTCAGATATTAAAAAGCATAAGAGAAATGCTAAGAACACTCTCTTTTCAACACTCTCTCAAACACTCACTCTCTTATTGGTTGAAACATGTGTGGGTCCTACCACTTTATGTGGGACCTATTTTCAAAGTGAGGAACCCACACATGTTTCAACCAATAAGAAAGTGGGTGTTTAAGAGAGTGTTGAAAAGAGAGTGTTGCTAGCACTCCTCAAAAGCATAAAAGAATAGTTACGATTTTAGTAAATGTTATGAGTTGTGAAAAAATAGTTTGTGTCAAACTTATATTTATAGGTACATATACTACATGATGGGAATATCACAAGTTTTATCTTAGTTTATATGGTAGATATGATATGATACAATAGTCTATAAACCACCTTAAGCAAAAAAATCAGTAAAATATTTTATTATTTAGTGGGATAACCGTACTTCTGCACGGGTACTGGCGTGGCGTGGGCTGGACCAATTGCACCATATAAGTTGTTTTTCTTGTCAAAAAGAAATGGCATTAAATAAAATAATGTGTAAGTAATTTGAAAAAAGAAAAATGTAAGTTGATTATAAAAATAAAAAACTATATTTAAATATTATTACTAAATGGATTATAAATTAATGTAAGTCCAACACCCAAAAGAAGTTTATTGAAAATGAAAAATAGTAACTTAAAGCAAGTTTGTAATATGAAAGTGTAATGAAGTTTGTAATATAAAACGTGACAACCCATTAAAGCAAGTATGTGGAACCTTCTGAAGTGTTATTTGAAACAGATACATTTGTCTCTCCCAGTTCCAGTGAAAGGTCACCATCCTTGCAAAAATCCTGAAAGCTGCTTTCGTTCAAAAATGGCAAGTCGCAAGCTGTGTGATGAACATCAACTTCCGGCCATGGATCCTTCTCCTTCACAGTAAGTTGTAATATGCTTTCGATCTTATCGGGATTTTTGTCATTTCACGAAACCTCACATGTATCCCGAAACGTTTTATATAAATTTTATTTGTTAATCTATTAACGTCACAGAATTGTCAGTGGTGTTGTGTTATTATTAAGGTTGTAGTTGATTGTTGAAGTAGATTTCCACGTGCATACCTTATTTAGCATCCTTCGATGTCGAGTGTTTGAGGTTAGAAGAAATAGTTAGGGTTTATGGTAAAATGTGTGGTTGCATGCAGGTGTATAAGTTGTTTACGTTTTACCCGTGAGGATGTTATTGTAAGATAAGTTATTTTCGATTTGCAGACGTGATGATACTGGCCATGAGGAAAAAAATATTGGGAAACGCACACGGAGTGCGGTTCTTAAAATGATGTAGTGACATTTGATGATGAATCAGGAAGGATACGGGAGAAAGGCAACGGGAAAGGATGTGATTTCGGGATGTATGCCGGTGATACTGTAAGGTAGGTGTTTTTAGACAGGTTTGTGTCATAGCATATGGAAGGTATGAATTTCTACAATGTTGATGGGATATATTACATGTAGCAAGGTTGGGAGTTTTTGATAGTTAGAACCATTTGTTATGATAACGATTTTACTAAATATTAGAATGGACTAGGAAAATTTCCAATATTTCGGATGTTCATTTTTCTATTTGTTTATGGAATTGTTTTCCCCAATCTACCGAGGGGGATTCCAGGGTGTCCGTTGACAAAGGAAAGAAGAAAGTTTGGGAGAGCAATGAAATGTTGAATGCTAAGACCGAAGGGATGGTGATTATTGAGGAATTGGAAAAGAAAGTGAAGAGAGTAGGTGTTTGGGAAGGTGATGTTGGAAGCAGGGAAAAAGTGAAAGGAAGGGTGCAAGTAATTCGGATGCCCCCGACGCTAAAGGATATGAAACTCAATTCATAAGTATATCATCCGAAAACAATAGGTAAATAATATGTGAAATATCAGTATATTCAAAATAGTTGGTTTGTAATTCTGTTGGACGTTTATACACAGATTATATGATGTTTTGATGTAATTTCAGGGTGTACACCCCCATCTTTGACGATCAGGAAGAAGAGTATATGGTTAGAGAAGTCTTTGATTTAAAGAAGATTCGCAACAATGTGATGGTATGTGTCGCAATTAATTGAATAAGTGTAATAGGAGAATTCTGTTGGTATTTTAAATAACATGTCATTGTTTGATATCCTTTGCAGCAATTCCCTGCAAATGTGATAGACAGGCCTTCGGTGGCGTATTTCAAACATTGTTCTATACGACTGTGATAAAGAAGAACCATATTTCTGTGAGACTAAGAAGAGGAAGAAGAAAAAGGAGAAATATCTGTGTGGGACGTGGTTTGATTACGCAAGGAACGCTGATCTGAAGGTGGATGACAAACTCCACTTTGTTATCCGGTACCCACCGGTGGACAAAATAATGGTTTCTGTTGAGCGCACTCTTACAACGGCATAGCGGCACCGAGGAGGGCCAGTGTAACATCCCGAAAATTATTATTTAATTAATTTAATTAAGTTTTAAATTAATTATTCGAAGTTAGCATTTTATTGAGATTAATTGGAAATAATAAAATGTTAGTTGTTGGGCCATTGGTGGAGTTAGTAATGTGGGGGTGTTAATATGAAGGAGCCCATTACTAAATTATATGCTATGTTTTCATAAAATAAGAAAATAAGAAGAATTTGAGAAATAGAAGAGAAAAACCTAACATGGAGAGATGGAGAAGTCATGGACAAGAGCATTTTCGTATTCATGATGCAGCCCTCACAAAATGGGTCATAACTCTCGGCTCGTAACTCCAAATCAGGGAGGTTCTCTATGAGGGAGAAAAGCGGGTTTAAAGATTGGGGATTCTTGCTGAAAATGAAGAAAAGAGGCTTACGGGTTTGATGAAGAAGAATGGGAAAAGTCCAGATTTTTGGCTAAGGTAAGGGGGGACTCTTCCGGTTAATATCTTTTATCGTATTATAGATGATGGGACTGATTTAGATGCATTGTTTGTGTCAATTGGTTATATGTTAGGTTGGGGTTTTGGGATGTTCTTGATGGGAATGGTTTGACGTGATGAATTGTATGATTATATGGCTGTTATGATGATTGAATGATCCTCTTTGTGTGTTATATTTGTGTTATAACATGTATGTGGCTGATATGGTGGTATTTGAGGTTCATGATATAACTTGATTTGGGTTTTGGGATTTTTGGGATGAATCCCGTAATGCTGTCAATCGATGTGAGATCTCTGGTTTTTGCCAGTTCGCGCCGCGAAGGTGGGTGCGCGCCGCGAAGGCGTAACTTTTTCTCGTTCCGCGCCGCGAACATGTGTTTGCGCCGCGAAGGCGTGTTTTCTATTCGTTACGCGCCGCGGACTGTGGGTGGCGCCGCGTGCTGTAGCGATAATTGTTTTCTTTGCAAAATGTAAAGATGTGTAACTTTCAAACCGTGAGTCCGTTTTAGATGCCGTTTTGGACGTTGTTCCTTAAAGTGTATGTTCTACCATATGAACTGAGTAAAACAATAACAACTTGATTTTATTTTAAAAAGTATCGTTTTCTTCAAATGTGGTTTATTCTGGTTTTGCATAGCTGATGAGGTGCAATGGTTGTTGTGTGCATAGTTGAATATGTGCAATGATGTATGTTGTGATAATGTGGTTGCTCCTGTTAATTGTGCAAATGGGTGTTGTTCATGGTAAATATGGCTATCATGTGTTTTGATGAATGATGAGGTAAATACTCTGTCGTTGACGAGTTGCTTTGTTGTACTTGGTACACGATTGTAAGGGATGTTATTGTTGTTGCACTGTATGATGAATGATTTACCTGTTATGATGTTGTGGTTGTAATTGGTATTTGTTATACATATATGGTTGATGTAAAATATGTATTTTATTATGGTTGAGAAATAGCATAACTGTGTATGGTTATTGATTATTGTGGTGGTTGATGATTATGATATTTGGTTGATTTATGTGGGTGATGAGCATGTTATGGTTGATACATGCATTCATAATCATTATGTGGCTGATCCTTGACGATGGTGGATCAGTGGTAGCTAATTCCCATTGTGTGGAATTAGTGAGTGGGTGTTGCCGTATCCTTGACGATGGTGGATCGGTGAGTTGGGTTATCCCAGATTTTGGTACCACATGCATATAGTTGCATTTGCATTAGGCTACTTGTGTTATTATAACATGAATGGAAGATTGTCCAATGTTATAATATGTGATGAATGTGTAATGGTTATGATTTGTTTGGATGAATTATGGTGTAGTCTCTTGGTAGTGTATTCTAATTGGTGTTATGTGTTGATGAGTACTTCCTGACAATCTGAATATAATGAAATTGGATGAATAATGTGACTATGACGTGTTATTGTTTATGATTCGATAACATTTGTTAATTGTGAATGAGACTCACCCTTACTTTGATGATTTCAGATTGGCGAGTAGCGGCTTTTGGCTTTGGTGAGGATAGCTCATAGGCCAGTTGTTTAAGTATAGTGTCGGTGTCATGCTCTGATATTGTAACACTGGGGGAACGCTAGTTTAGAGTGGATGATGATACTCTATTTCGTTGTTATTGGAGTAATTTTGTGAGATATTGCATAGATGATGTTATGCTTATCTGTTGATTAATTTTCCGCTGTGTAAACATGAGATGTTTATGTATTATGACAGATTGTCCCTTAGTGAAAGCATGACCATTGATTTATGATAATTTGTTTTAAATTGAATTGTGGCACCCTTGTTTTCATGTTTTACTCTGAATTATTTTATTAATTTCCGCGGGGTTTAGAAGGGTGTTACAATAGTGGTATCAGAGCAGGTCGGTCCGTCCGGCCAATTGTTGAGTCAGTTGAGTTGCACGACGGTTGAATACTGTCGGCATTTTTATTCCTTGGTATGCGACATGTGAGTGAATCACTGTCGGTACTTGGTTGTTTGTTGCAGGTGTAGGATTGAAACAAGTGGGGGAGAAGCTTCGCTTCTCGGTTATGTTTCAGTTGAAGAAGATTGATTCAGTAGGCTGTTGTTGGAAACAGTGCGAGCGTTGTCGGAGTTTGTTGTTTCCCGAGTTGAAGGTGACTTGGAATTAAGACTTCACTGGGAATTGAGTTAGAACATCTTGAAGGAAGGTGATTAGAGGTAATTGACTGTTATTGTAAGAGAAGGAAATTAGAAAGTTGCAATGTATCAGCTCTGCTGGTGTGCTGCGAAGCTGTCAGTTGAGTAGCCTTACGACTCAGAAGAGGTTCAGCTGCAAGTTTGCGAAGGGGATTGATGTAGTAATGTTCCAGAAATTGCGCTTCGGCGATGGGAAGTGTTGCTCAAGTTATAATGATGTTTGGAAGTAAAGAGACATGATAAGGGGCTGTTTGGAATGTGATAGAGTTGAAGAGAATGAGTTTTGGAGAGAGATTTTCGTAAGCAAAACGCAGGAAAATTGTTGAATAGCTGCGGAACTTCGAAAATTCATAACTGGAGTTCTGGACATCCGAATTGAGTTCCGTTTGAAGCGTCGGAAAGCTAACGAGATGAACTTTGTTATAAAAATAGTTGCAGCAGCTGTAAAATATTTAATTGTGACCGGATGACGTTGGAAAGAGGTAGAGTTACGGTTACTCTTGTTCTTATAACTAGACTTGTTTATTGGTACTGCACGGGATGTCAGTGTCAGTGTCAGTGTTGAATGGATCGAAGGAATACTTGGAAGGTTTTTTTGAGAAGTAATTTTAAGAATTGAATTTACCAATTGAGGAGTTTTGGATATATTGTATAGAGTGTCGCTGCACGATGTCAGTGTTGCATTTTCGGGCAATGATTGGAAAATTCATATCTTGGGTTCCGAGTGTCGGATTAATGTACCGTTTGAGCCTACGAAGAGGTGAAATTATGTTCTAACTTATGGGAGAGTTATAAATACAGTAGATTGATCCTATAAGGAGATATTGTGGAGTCGGTTAAGGAAGCGTGAAACTGGTTGGATAGGAATGCCTACTACCGTGATTGTTTGAAACAAAAGTTGAGTGGAACGTGATGTTGATGAATAAGTTGATGAGCTGTTCGGTAATAAAGATGGTTTGAGGGCCGATGGATTTTAGGGAGAAGTGAATTAGTAGTAAAGATGGGATAAACTTTAGAACTCTTGGAATCGTATTTGTGATGGCAAAGTAACGATAAGTATAAAAGAAGAATTTTAGAGGATTTCTAACATCTGTTGATGTGAGGAAGACTTTGTTGAAATTCCGAGTGGAATGATATTTGGACGCGAAGGATGCCATGGAATTTGGATTAAAACCACGAGTTATGAATGTTGTGTTATTGTGTTGCGTAGAAAGTCCTTAAAAATGTCGGTGCCAAAGGATGAATGAGTTGGATTTAATTGGACAATTTAGAGACTTGAGTTGGTATGTGAAGGTGATCCTAATAGTGTTAGATTGAGTATGCTAGAAGATGACTAGTGGTATTCTTAACGAGATTAGAGAAGATTAGAAAGATGATGTTGAGTTGATCGATAGGTTGACTTTGAATTACCAAGGTAAAGGCGGTGAATTCAGAATCGACGGGAATAGTATAATGAGGTTGAGTGATTGGATTTTTGTAACTGATGTTTTGAGCTTCGGAAGAATATTCTAGAAGAAGGACACCGTAGTGGATTATGGAACTATGACGATGTTAATGAGTTTGGGTGCAAACTCAGAAAGGGACACTATTATGTAGTAACGACGGTTTATGCTTAAATATGATTTTCGACTAATATTGACAAATTTAGGACTTGATCACCCTAAATCTCTTGTTGGTAGTAGATGGAATCATATAGAAGAGATAAGCTTGTTTTGTTACCTTAATGGTTTAAGATGTGATGAATACTAAGCCGTGAGAATAATCACTCACTATGTTGTGTGAACTTATGAAGAAGTGAATATGGAAGAGTGCAACATGGTGGATGATGACTTAAGACGGGCAATCAGAGTCGCGCAGCGAAAGTGTGATGTGGAGTATGTTATGAGTACTACTCGCGGGAAGTAAGGAATTAAAATGTCGAAAGCATACATAGAGAATATGTATTGATCTATATGTTGGATTTAGAATCCATTGGATGTAAGGAGGTCGTGTCGAAGAATTGTAACTCTTTTGAATAATTATCGAGATGATGAATATGTTATTACGGTTGTACGTAGTTAACGAGTATGTATTCGGCGAAATTAAAACGAAGGATTGATAATATATGATGCTGTACTAATTTTGTTTCGTTGTTAAGGTGGTATTGTGGATTCCATATATAATGAGGAATTACACTCTATGAAGGACGGAGTTGATTTGATTCTTAGTAGAGAGCGTGACTTAGTTGAGCTTTTTTTGTAAGCGATGGTATACTGAGGCTGATGAGTGTGTACTTGCTCTGATGGTTAGGATGTTTACATAGAGGAAGTGAATCGGGAATTGGTTTTCGTTGGATGCGAGTAAGGATTGCTAAATGGTAGATTAGTACCATGAATGATGAAGAATGATTCTTGAAACGAATGAGTAAAGAGAGTCGGAATCGGGTAAAACTCAGAAATCTATTTGGTATAGATGATTGTGATGAGTAGTCAGAGTAGTGCGGAAAAGGCGGAATGTAACGTGTTGGATAATTACTGGTGTGACTTAAGAGGAGTCAGATAATTGGAATTCAATAGTATGGAAATATGAGTATTGAGTTTCTTGAGGGAAGCGGTTGGTGAAAAATGTAAGTATTACATTATCACTCAGATGGAAAAGTGTGTCTAAGGTTGGTATGTTTGGTAGATGGAATGCATTACTGCATTGTTGATCAAGTGTGATCATACTATGGATTGTGTAATTGTATTACTCGGTTGTTGAGCGTATTGTGTAGGTTGTACCTCAATGTTCTGTTGTTGTTAACCTTTTGGAGATAAAGCGAGTGGTATACTTTGGGTAGTCAAATGCGACGTAAGAGCTGAGATTGAATGTATGAGATGTGTTTCCGGTTGGTTATGTCAGATGGATTTTGAGGATTGACTGATGGAAATGTTACTTGGGAACTGGAGAGTCAGATGAAAGACTCCTATCCGAAACTCTTTGATTGAAGGATGTTTTCGAGGATGAAAACTCTTCTAGTGGGGGAGAGTTGTAACATCCCGAAAATTATTATTTAATTAATTTAATTAAGTTTTAAATTAATTATTCGAAGTTAGCATTTTATTGAGATTAATTGGAAATAATAAAATGTTAGTTGTTGGGCCATTGGTGGAGTTAGTAATGTGGGGGTGTTAATATGAAGGAGCCCATTACTAAATTATATGCTATGTTTTCATAAAATAAGAAAATAAGAAGAATTTGAGAAATAGAAGAGAAAAACCTAACATGGAGAGATGGAGAAGTCATGGACAAGAGCATTTTCGTATTCATGATGCAGCCCTCACAAAATGGGTCATAACTCTCGGCTCGTAACTCCAAATCAGGGAGGTTCTCTATGAGGGAGAAAAGCGGGTTTAAAGATTGGGGATTCTTGCTGAAAATGAAGAAAAGAGGCTTACGGGTTTGATGAAGAAGAATGGGAAAAGTCCAGATTTTTGGCTAAGGTAAGGGGGGACTCTTCCGGTTAATATCTTTTATCGTATTATAGATGATGGGACTGATTTAGATGCATTGTTTGTGTCAATTGGTTATATGTTAGGTTGGGGTTTTGGGATGTTCTTGATGGGAATGGTTTGACGTGATGAATTGTATGATTATATGGCTGTTATGATGATTGAATGATCCTCTTTGTGTGTTATATTTGTGTTATAACATGTATGTGGCTGATATGGTGGTATTTGAGGTTCATGATATAACTTGATTTGGGTTTTGGGATTTTTGGGATGAATCCCGTAATGCTGTCAATCGATGTGAGATCTCTGGTTTTTGCCAGTTCGCGCCGCGAAGGTGGGTGCGCGCCGCGAAGGCGTAACTTTTTCTCGTTCCGCGCCGCGAACATGTGTTTGCGCCGCGAAGGCGTGTTTTCTATTCGTTACGCGCCGCGGACTGTGGGTGGCGCCGCGTGCTGTAGCGATAATTGTTTTCTTTGCAAAATGTAAAGATGTGTAACTTTCAAACCGTGAGTCCGTTTTAGATGCCGTTTTGGACGTTGTTCCTTAAAGTGTATGTTCTACCATATGAACTGAGTAAAACAATAACAACTTGATTTTATTTTAAAAAGTATCGTTTTCTTCAAATGTGGTTTATTCTGGTTTTGCATAGCTGATGAGGTGCAATGGTTGTTGTGTGCATAGTTGAATATGTGCAATGATGTATGTTGTGATAATGTGGTTGCTCCTGTTAATTGTGCAAATGGGTGTTGTTCATGGTAAATATGGCTATCATGTGTTTTGATGAATGATGAGGTAAATACTCTGTCGTTGACGAGTTGCTTTGTTGTACTTGGTACACGATTGTAAGGGATGTTATTGTTGTTGCACTGTATGATGAATGATTTACCTGTTATGATGTTGTGGTTGTAATTGGTATTTGTTATACATATATGGTTGATGTAAAATATGTATTTTATTATGGTTGAGAAATAGCATAACTGTGTATGGTTATTGATTATTGTGGTGGTTGATGATTATGATATTTGGTTGATTTATGTGGGTGATGAGCATGTTATGGTTGATACATGCATTCATAATCATTATGTGGCTGATCCTTGACGATGGTGGATCAGTGGTAGCTAATTCCCATTGTGTGGAATTAGTGAGTGGGTGTTGCCGTATCCTTGACGATGGTGGATCGGTGAGTTGGGTTATCCCAGATTTTGGTACCACATGCATATAGTTGCATGTGCATTAGGCTACTTGTGTTATTATAACATGAATGGAAGATTGTCCAATGTTATAATATGTGATGAATGTGTAATGGTTATGATTTGTTTGGATGAATTATGGTGTAGTCTCTTGGTAGTGTATTCTAATTGGTGTTATGTGTTGATGAGTACTTCCTGACAATCTGAATATAATGAAATTGGATGAATAATGTGACTATGACGTGTTATTGTTTATGATTCGATAACATTTGTTAATTGTGAATGAGACTCACCCTTACTTTGATGATTTCAGATTGGCGAGTAGCGGCTTTTGGCTTTGGTGAGGATAGCTCATAGGCCAGTTGTTTAAGTATAGTGTCGGTGTCATGCTCTGATATTGTAACACTGGGGGAACGCTAGTTTAGAGTGGATGATGATACTCTATTTCGTTGTTATTGGAGTAATTTTGTGAGATATTGCATAGATGATGTTATGCTTATCTGTTGATTAATTTTCCGCTGTGTAAACATGAGATGTTTATGTATTATGACAGATTGTCCCTTAGTGAAAGCATGACCATTGATTTATGATAATTTGTTTTAAATTGAATTGTGGCACCCTTGTTTTCATGTTTTACTCTGAATTATTTTATTAATTTCCGCGGGGTTTAGAAGGGTGTTACAGCCAGTGTTGCAAAGTGTTTCAGAAAGTATAGGACCATTCATGTGTCACCCTTGTTGGAATTTTCTGTTTGTTGAATTATAAGTTAGGTTGTTAAAAGTGAAGGTATTTTTGTTTAATTGATTTGCAATGTTGCAGCTGGTATGTAATGTCTGCAGTGAACTAAAATGGTTTATTTTAGTTGTGTTAGTGGTAGCTGGCGTGGGCTCAGACTGGTATTTGCATATATTAGTTTTTCCCTACATTTCAATATTATTGTAAGATAATATCATATCTATCTAAAATATTATTATAAAACAATGTAGAAATTTGGAAAGTATTGTATTTTGGTAACCCAAAAAGTATATAATGTCAAAAAGTATTATTGTATATTAAATTAAGAAGATTTGAAAAATAAAGTTGATGCATAACATTCTTGTCCTGCACGTTGAAATAATGCAAAACATTTTACTAACACATTGTAATTAGCAATAAAAGAAATTGATTCAGGGATCAAAAATATCTTGACATAGAATTCAGGGATAAAAAAATAAATGTCAATGAGTGCAAGCATAAATATCTATAATTTATACAATCTTTCCTGTGCTACATTCACTCCTGAATGCCTTAAGTTCCTCATTATGTTATAACTTATATACCATAACCAAACAAATGATCAAATGCATTTTAGTAGCAGCTTAATCATGTAAGCTTAATATTTCTTTTCAATTTCTTTCCAGTAATGAAAAAGTGTTCTAATACAGTTACTATGTAACAACGATATACAAGTAAAGGGTTTCATAAACCACACCTTTGAATGCATCTCCACTCTCATTTCCATAGAAAATGCCACTAATACAACATCTTCTAAATATCATCTTATTTTCAGTCAGGGTCGGGCCCAAAAAACCCATTTTTAAATGGGCTCCATTTTACTATCCAGGCCCAGTCCTGTCTGGGCTGCGGGCTACCCGACTCTAAATGGGCCTCGGCCCTAAACGGGCCTATTTCTAAAAAAAATAAAATTTTCTCCTTATTTTTCTAATAACCATACAATTATATGCAATATATATATATATATATATATATATATATATATATATATATATATATATATATATATATATATATATATATATATATATATATATATATATATATATATATATAAAATTACGATTTCTAAATAATCTATATAAGTTTCAATTAAAATGTAAAATAACATATTAACTTAATTTCAATTTCAAAATACATCTTAAATTATATTTAATTTTGCACACAAAATTAAATAACTTGTTCCAACAAATTTTAAGATATAAATATTCATGACAATTATAATTTTATAACAATCATAACAACAAATTGTTATAAAATTTTATAACAATTATAATTAGATTGATAGGATATTATTTTATAGCAAATTGTTATATATATGATTTGTATTGACTCTATCCTACCATAAAAATTACATCATAACTTTTTAAATCTCATTTCAACCTTATTTTTAATTAGAATATATAATGGTGTCTTTTCTATACTATCTACGTAATTATATTAGGATGAAACCTTTTAGTTTGAAATTAAGTCAAACCATCAACTTTTATTTGATATTTATACCTTTGTAATACCAAAAACAAATTAAAATACATAATACGCAAATTGTTTATAGCATACCTTTATGAATTAGGAAAGAATAATTTCTAGTTATATTAAAAATTTTAATTTTTTTCGGGCTCGCGGGCTACCCATGACCCATACGGGCCGGCCCATATTTTTTAGGGCTTTTTAGGGCCGGGCTTAAAAAGGCACGGATGTAAATGGGCTCAAAAAATAAGGCCCAAACCCTAATTATTTTCGGGCCTTATGGGCCAGCCCATGAGCTTCGGCCCATTTTGACAGCTCTAGGTATTAGCATTATTTCAAATACTAACTTCTAAAAGAACATAAGTTTTTATGACATCCTTTTATTTAGTTAATAAGGTCATCAATGTTCTTTCTTTTTGTGAATATTTTCATATCTTGAGAAATGTCTAAAATACCCCTAATTGTTAAAGTTGACTTTAGTCAACTTAAACAACTTTCTTCTTAGTTAATTCCCTTTAGATGTTAGGTTAATCCTTAATTAGGAATTAGACTTGTAGATTAGAATGACAATTAGATTAGAGAATAGGTTAGTTCCCCTTGTTCATTCTTTTTTCTTTTCAACTTTAAAATGCTTAATAAATAAAGAGGTGAATAATACTTTACTAATAGTGAGAGAGAAATGAGTGAGATTTATTCCCTAATCTGTTTCTTAATCGCTTAGTGGGAGAGAAATGAGTAGGATTCATTCCCTAATCTGTTTCTCATTCACTATATAATGGGAGATAAATGAGTGGGATTCATTCCCTAATCTGTTTCTGTTAGAACAAGATTTGTTCTGATCAATTATCTTAGTTTTGATGATAACAATAATATGAATTTTGCTTAAGATAATATGGTACTCTAATCCAATGCAATTTCCCTTTCAGGAAATATATAAAGAGTACGCATAATTCAGCGCTCAGAAGCTTTGTCTCAAATGGTTCAGCATGCAACATCAGAACATGGTCTGGCAAGACATCAGAAGATGGTCGAAGCAGAATCAGAACATGGGTCTATGGAAGCATCAGAAGAACAAGAGAACAGAAGCACTGAAGTTCTGATGGTATCACGCTCAGAAGCACTTCAAGGTCAGAAGATCAGAAGTTGCTATGCACCAAGCTGTTTGACTCTGATGATATTCAAACGTTGTATTCACAAACATCAGATCAGAAGGAAGTACAAGTGGCAGGCTACGCTGACTGACAAAAGGAACGTTAAAAGCTACTAAAGGCTACGTCAGTAGACACAGCGTGAACAAGGCTCGAGGTAGTTGACAAAAGCGTATAACATTAAATGCGATGCTGTACGGAACACGCAAAGCATTAAATGCATTCAACGGTCATCTTCTCCAACGCCTATAAATATGAAGTTCTGATGAGAAGCAAGCTAAAACGATTTTAACGATTCTGCACCAAAACAACTCATATCAAACTTGCTGAAACGCTGTTCAAATCTAAACTCAGAATCTTCATCTTCATCAAAGCTCACTACATTGCTGTTGTAATATTTTAGTGAGATTAAGCTTAAACGATTAAGAGAAATATCACAGTTGTGATTATCGCTTTTAAGAAGCATTTGTAATACTCTTAGAATTACATTAAGTTGTAAGGAACTAGAGTGATCGTGTTGATCAGAATACTCTAGGAAGTCTTAGGAGTGAACTAAGCAGATTGTAACTAGAGTGATCGTGTGGATCAGTAGACTCTAGAAAAGTCTTAGAGGGTATCTAAGCAGTTGTTCCTGGAGTGATCAGTGTGTGATCAGTAGACTCTGGAAGACTTAGTTGCTGACTAAGTGGAAAACCATTGTAATCCGTGCGATTAGTGGATTAAATCCTCAGTTGAGGTAAATCATCTCTGCGGGGGTGGACTGGAGTAGTTTAGTTAACAACGAACCAGGATAAAAATAACTGTGCAATTTATTTTTATCTGTCAAGTTTTTAAAGCTACACTTATTCAAACCCCCCCCCCCTTTCTAAGTGTTTTTCTATCCTTCAATTGGCATCAGAGCGCCGGTTCTAAGGTGCAAGCACTTAACCGTGTTTAGAAAAGATTCAGGAAGAGAAAAACGCTTCAGTAAAAGATGGTTGATGAAAGTGAAAAGTCTACACCTACACCTGCATCTACATCTGGCTCTGCTGAGCAATACAACGGTAACAATGGTTATACTAGACCGCCGGTATTTGATGGTGAAAACTTTGAATACTGGAAAGATAAACTGGAAAGTTACTTTCTGGGTCTAGATGGTGATCTATGGGATCTTCTGATGGATGGTTACAAACATCCCGTAAATGCCAGAGGCGTAAAGCTGACAAGACAAGAAATGGATGATGATCAGAAAAAGCTTTTCAGGAATCATCATAAATGCAGAACTGTTTTGCTGAATGCTATCTCTCATGCTGAGTATGAGAAGATATCTAACAGGGAAACGGCCTATGACATATATGAGTCCTTGAAAATGACTCATGAAGGAAATGCTCAAGTCAAGGAGACTAAAGCTCTAGCTTTAATCCAGAAGTATGAAGCCTTCAAGATGGAGGATGATGAAGACATTGAAAAGATGTTTTCAAGATTTCAAACTCTTACTGCTGGATTGAGAGTTCTTGACAAGGGATACACCAAGGCTGATCATGTAAAGAAGATCATCAGAAGCTTACCCAGAAGATGGGGTCCTATGGTGACTGCATTCAAGATTGCAAAGAATCTGAATGAAGTTTCTCTGGAAGAGCTCATCAGTGCCTTGAGAAGTCATGAAATAGAGCTGGACGCAAATGAGCCTCAAAAGAAAGGTAAGTCTATTGCATTAAAATCCAATATCAAGAAATGCACTAACGCTTTTCAGGCTAGAGAAGAAGATCCTGAAGAATCAGAATCTGAAGAAGAAGATGAACTGTCCCTGATCTCCAGAAGGCTAAATCAACTCTGGAAGACCAAGCAAAGGAAGTTCAGAGGCTTCAGAAGTTCAAAGAAATTTGAACGTGGAGAATCTTCTGATGACAGGAGATTTGACAAGAAGAAGGTCATGTGCTATGAATGCAATGAGCCTGGACACTACAAGAATGAATGTCCAAATCTTCAGAAGGAAAATCCCAAGAAGAAGTTTCATAAGAAGAAAGGTCTTATGGCAACCTGGGATGAGTCAGAAGATGATTCAGACTCTGAAGATGAGCAGAGCAACTGTGCGCTGATGGCGACAGAAGATGACGAATCAGAATCTACATCAGAATCAGATTCTGAAGAGGTATTTTCTGAACTTACTAGAGATGAGTTAGTTTCCGGTCTAACTGAACTTCTGGAACTCAAGTCTCAGAATAGTCTCAAATACAAAAAGCTGAAAAAGCTATTTGAATTTGAAACAAAGAAGCTTGAGTTGGAAAATTCTGAATTAAAAGAAAAACTTTTAAAATTATCCAATAATGTTGGATCTCCTTCTGATTCAGAAAAATCCACTCCTAGTCTAAACCATATTCTGAAAGAATATGATTTAAGTTTCAGGAAGTTCTTATCTAGAAGTATTGGCAGAAGTCAGCTAGCTTCTATGATATATGCTGTGTCTGGAAACAAAAGAGTTGGCATTGGTTTTGAGGGTGAAACCCCATACAAACTTGAACCTATTGATGAAATGAAATTAACATACAAGCCATTGTATGATCAGTTCAAGTATGGCCACTCCCATGATATTAGGCACACTTCACATGCTCAAAGTTTTCACTTAACACACACCAAAAAGCATGTGACACAACCTAGGAAATATCATGAAACTCACATTAAGAATTATCATGCTGTTCCTCCTATTGCTTACAATGTTAAACCCAAGTTCAATCAGAACTTGAGAAAATCTAACAAGAAAGGACCCAAGAAAATGTGGGTACCTAAGGATAAGATTATTCCTATTGCAGATATCCTTGACTGCAAAAAGGACAAAGCACAACATGTCATGGTACCTGGACTCTGGATGCTCGCGACACATGACAGGAAGAAGGTCTATGTTCCAAGACCTGGTGTTTAAGTCTGGAGGAGAAGTCAAGTTTGGAGGAGATCAGAAGGGCAAGATAATTGGCTCTGGAACTATAAAGTCTGGTAACTCTCCTTCCATTTCTAATGTACTTCTTGTAGAAGGATTAACACATAACCTCTTATCTATCAGTCAATTGAGTGACAATGGTTATGATATAGTCTTTAATCAAGAGTCTTGCAAGGCTGTAAATCAAAAGGATGGCTCAATCCTATTTACAGGCAAGAGGAAGAACAACATTTATAAGACAGATCTGCAAGATCTTATGAGTCAGAAGGTGACTTGTCTTATGTCTGTTTCTGAAGAGCAGTGGGTCTGGCACAGAAGATTAGGTCATGCTAGTTTGAGAAAGATTTCTCAGATTAACAAACTGAATCTGGTCAGAGGACTCCCTAATCTGAAATTCAAATCAGATGCTCTTTGTGAAGCATGTCAGAAGGGCAAGTTCTCCAAACCTGCATTCAAGTCCAAGAATGTTGTTTCTACCTCAAGGCCATTAGAACTCTTGCACATTGATCTGTTTGGCCCAGTCAAAACAGCATCTGTCAGAGGGAAGAAATATGGATTAGTCATCGTAGATGATTATAGCCGCTGGACATGGGTAAAATTCTTGAAACACAAGGATGAGACTCATTCAGTGTTCTTTGATTTCTGCATTCAGATTCAATCTGAAAAAGAGTGTAAAATCATAAAGGTCAGAAGTGATCATGGTGGTGAATTTGAGAACAGATCCTTTGAAGAATTCTTCAAAGAAAATGGTATTGCCCATGATTTCTCTTGTCCTAGAACTCCACAGCAAAATGGGGTTGTAGAACGAAAGAATAGGACTCTGCAAGAAATGGCCAGAACCATGATCAATGAAACCAATATGGCTAAGCATTTCTGGGCAGAAGCAATAAACACTGCATGCTATATTCAGAATAGAATCTCTATCAGACCTATTCTAAATAAGACTCCTTATGAATTGTGGAAGAATAGAAAGCCCAACATTTCATATTTCCATCCTTTTGGATGTGTATGCTTTATTCTGAACACTAAAGATCATCTTGGTAAGTTTGATTCCAAAGCTCAAAAATGTTTCCTTCTTGGATATTCTGAACGCTCAAAAGGCTACAGAGTATACAATACTGAAACATTGATTGTAGAAGAATCAATCAATATCAGGTTTGATGATAAGCTTGGTTCTGAAAAACCAAAGCAGTTTGATAATTTTGCAGATTTTGATATTGATATATCAGAAGTTGTTGAGCCAAGAAGCAACGCATCAGAAGCAGAGCTTCTCAGAAACAAAGAATCTGAAGATCAAGTATCAGCTTCTCTGGAGGATCTAAGCATTTCTGAAGAACCATTTGTCAGAAGATCATCCAGACTCATCTCTGGTCATTCAGAAGATGTCATTCTTGGAAAGAAGGATGATCCAATTAGAACAAGAGCATTCCTTAAGAACAATGCAGATTGTCAATTAGGTCTTGTATCTTTGATCGAGCCAACTTCTGTTGATCATGCTCTAGAAGATCCAGACTGGATAATTGCTATGCAAGAAGAACTGAATCAGTTTACAAGGAATGATGTTTGGGATCTTGTTCCTAGACCAGATGGATTCAATATAATTGGTACAAAATGGGTCTTCAGAAACAAGCTCAGTGAGAAAGGAGAAGTGGTAAGGAAAAAAGCCAGACTGGTGGCTCAGGGTTATAGTCAGCAAGAAGGGATTGATTATACAGAAACCTTTGCACCAGTGGCCAGGTTAGAATCTATTCGTCTATTAATTTCATTTGTCACTCAACATAACATCACTCTTTATCAGATGGATGTTAAGAGTGCCTTCTTAAATGGTTATATAGATGAAGAAGTTTATGTCCATCAACCTCCTGGTTTTGAAGATTCTATGTCTCCTAATCATGTTTTTAAACTTAAGAAATCATTGTATGGATTGAAACAGGCTCCCAGAGCTTGGTATGAACGCTTAAGTTCTTTCCTTCTGGATAATGGTTTCACTAGAGGAAAAGTGGACACTACTCTCTTTTGTAAAACCTTTAAAAGGGATATTTTAATTTGTCAAATATATGTAGATGATATTATTTTTGGAACATCTAATGCTACACTTGGAAAGGAGTTTGCTGAGTCTATGCAGGCTGAGTTTGAAATGAGCATGATGGGAGAACTCAAGTATTTCCTTGGAATACAAATAAATCAAACATCAGAAGGAACGTATGTTCACCAAAGCAAGTATGTGAAGGAACTTCTGAAGAAGTTTAATCTTCTAGACTGCAAAGAAGCCAAAACTCCTATGCATCCAACATGCATCCTAGGTAAGGATGAGGTAAGTAAGAAGGTAGATCAGAAGTTATACAGAGGTATGATTGGATCTCTTCTATATCTGACTGCTTCTAGACCTGACATTCTGTTCAGTGTTTGTTTGTGTGCTAGATTCCAATCAGATCCTAGAGAATCTCATTTAACTACTGTTAAGAGAATTCTAAGGTATCTGAAAGGTACTACTAATGTTGGTTTAGTTTACAGAAAATCTAAAGAATACAACTTAGTAGGATTCTGCGATGCTGACTATGCTGGAGACAGAATTGAAAGAAAGAGTACTTCAGGAAGTTGCCAATTTCTTGGAAGTCATTTGATCTCCTGGTATAGCAAGAAGCAAGCAACTATTGCTCTATCAACAACAGAAGCAGAATATGTAGCTGCTGCTGGTTGTAGTACACAGATGCTCTGGATGAAGAGTCAGTTAGAAGATTATCAGATATTTGAGAGTAACATTCCTATATTCTGTGATAATACTTCTGCTATATGTTTATCTAAGAATCCTATTCTTCATTCAAAAGCTAAACATATTGAGATTAAACATCATTTCATAAGGGACTATGTTCAGAAGGGTGTTATATCTTTAAACTTTGTTGATACAGACCATCAATGGGCTGATATCTTTACAAAACCCCTGGCTGAAGATAGGTTTAAGTTCATTCTGAAGAACATCAGTATGGATTTATGCCCAGAATGAGAAGATGAGAAGTTCTTATGTATGAGTATCTTCTGAAATGAAAATGGATTATTTTTTATATCAGAAGTTCTGATTGAAATCTTTTAGAAATTATGATTCGGTTATTACTAACGTTTCATTGTCTAAGTTGATTCAGAACCTCTTTTAAAGCAAAACAGCTGTAACGTTTTATCTCGGGATGGTAAACCTGTCGTTACTATTCATGGATAAGCGCGCGTGCAGTTGAAGGGACACCGACCATAGGTAACTGTGCCAGTCACCTCATTTGTCTTTATTATCTCTCCTCACGTCACGTATCATTAAATGCTATTCATCATTCGTTTCATTTTATTTTCTTTTAAATACTCTTCAAACTCTTCTCTTTCCCTCTCATCCTTCTCTATCTCTTTGCATTCCTCATCAAGTTTTTCTCTCTCTCTCTCTTCCATATCAAACCCTACCTGTTCATTTTTCTGCAAACCCATCATGAACTCTTCATCAAGCCCAGGAAATAATGAAAATGATCAAAACAACAAAAGAAAAGTTGTTGAAACATCACCTTCCAAACCCAAAAAGATCAAAATCACCTATGATCCTCTCAAGGTGAATCCATTCGAAGCAATGTTGTCTGGAAACTATTCTAGACGTGTGTTTCATCCCCCTGGTGAAAGCCCTCCATCATCTCCATCTTCTTCCTCATCTTTCGACCTTCAAGACTCAGCTTCCTCTTCATCTAACCTTTCCTCTCCCTTAATCCATTCCGAAGAAATCTCTTCATCTTCACCCGCTGAGAATGTTGTCTCTGGTAAAGGTGGTGGAAGATCTGCATCAGGACCAAGTCTCCCTGATCCCTCGCCTGGAAGCCCAAGAAGCAGTCAATGAGGCGTTTCACTCCTTCATGGCATGCTGGCACAGACGTTGTCTTAGCTAGGGTCTTAGGATTTGGTCTTAGTAGTTTTATTTTCCTTGTTGCATCTGCTTGTTAAACATCTTCTTGTAATCCTTTTTTATTATCAATGAAAAATTTGTTTTACATTCCAGTGATTTTATTTGTCGTTTTATGCATCTGAATCTTTTGGAATATTGCTTTTTGATGTTATGACAAAAAGGGGGAGAAAGATAAATGATAAATGATTTGATTAAATCTATCAGTTGCTGGGTAAAGCTCCCACACATTCACTAACAAGAACTGCAAGTTCTATATGGTTTAAGTGTTTTGCAGGTATAAAGAAGTAAAGAAAATCTTCAAAGCAAACACAGAAGCAAAACCATGGAAACTGAAGCAAGCCGAGTGCTGTCAAGCTTCAGGGATCAGAAGCAAGAAAGAAGAATGAATCAGAAGCACTGATAATAGAATTTGATCCATATTTGTCTATTTGTTCTGACAAAATTCTATTTGCTCTGATACATATAATATTATGGCTCTGATACATTATTTGCTCTGATACATTATTTTAGCCTATATGGCTCTGATACATATAATGTGTTCGAATATACATTTTATGTTCTAACTCGTTCATGGTGACTTTTGTCGTTTAGTTTTTGTTCTGTAACATTTCAGGATGTAGAGATGCTCAGATGATGCTCTGGTACATTCAACAATGTTCTGATACAAATCTAGCATGAAGTGATGTTGGTAGAAATTCAAGCTCTGAAGCTATCCGAGGGAAGCAGAAATTCAAAGCTGTGAATGTTCTAAAGATCCAGAAAACTCAAGTTCTGAAGCTGTCCTAAATGGAAGCAGAAATCAGAAGCTGTGAATGTTCAGAAGATCAAAGAAATTCAAGTTCTGAAGCTGTCCTGAATGGAAGCAGAAATCAGAAGCTGTGAATGTTCAGAAGATCAAAGAAATTCAAGTTCTGAAGCTGTCCTAGATGGAAGCAGGAATCAGAAGCTGTGAGTGTTCTAGGGATCTAAGGAAATTCTAGTTCTGAAGCTGTCCTATGGAAGCAGAAGTCAGAAGCTATGAATTCTCTAAAGACAGAAGCTTATATGATCGTCTCTACCGAAATAATCAGGGAAGTCTTTTATTAAAGTTCTTCGAGTATTTATTTCAGGGGGAGATTATTTATCTCAGGGGGAGATTGTTAATCTCAGGGGGAGACATATTCATATGCTTATGCTATAGCTGTGTAATTTGTCTTTTGCCATCTATTCTTTCTGATCGCAAATTCATATCATTTATATATGTTTTTGTCATCATCAAAAAGGGGGAGATTGTTAGAACAAGATTTGTTCTGATCAATTATCTTAGTTTTGATGATAACAATAATATGAATTTTGCTTAAGATAATATGGTACTCTAATCCAATGCAATTTCCCTTTCAGGAAATATATAAAGAGTACGCATAATTCAGCGCTCAGAAGCTTTGTCTCAAATGGTTCAGCATGCAACATCAGAACATGGTCTGGCAAGACATCAGAAGATGGTCGAAGCAGAATCAGAACATGGGTCTATGGAAGCATCAGAAGAACAAGAGAACAGAAGCACTGAAGTTCTGATGGTATCACGCTCAGAAGCACTTCAAGGTCAGAAGATCAGAAGTTGCTATGCACCAAGCTGTTTGACTCTGATGATATTCAAACGTTGTATTCACAAACATCAGATCAGAAGGAAGTACAAGTGGCAGGCTACGCTGACTGACAAAAGGAACGTTAAAAGCTACTAAAGGCTACGTCAGTAGACACAGCGTGAACAAGGCTCGAGGTAGTTGACAAAAGCGTATAACATTAAATGCGATGCTGTACGGAACACGCAAAGCATTAAATGCATTCAACGGTCATCTTCTCCAACGCCTATAAATATGAAGTTCTGATGAGAAGCAAGCTAAAACGATTTTAACGATTCTGCACCAAAACAACTCATATCAAACTTGCTGAAACGCTGTTCAAATCTAAACTCAGAATCTTCATCTTCATCAAAGCTCACTACATTGCTGTTGTAATATTTTAGTGAGATTAAGCTTAAACGATTAAGAGAAATATCACAGTTGTGATTATCGCTTTTAAGAAGCATTTGTAATACTCTTAGAATTACATTAAGTTGTAAGGAACTAGAGTGATCGTGTTGATCAGAATACTCTAGGAAGTCTTAGGAGTGAACTAAGCAGATTGTAACTAGAGTGATCGTGTGGATCAGTAGACTCTAGAAAAGTCTTAGAGGGTATCTAAGCAGTTGTTCCTGGAGTGATCAGTGTGTGATCAGTAGACTCTGGAAGACTTAGTTGCTGACTAAGTGGAAAACCATTGTAATCCGTGCGATTAGTGGATTAAATCCTCAGTTGAGGTAAATCATCTCTGCGGGGGTGGACTGGAGTAGTTTAGTTAACAACGAACCAGGATAAAAATAACTGTGCAATTTATTTTTATCTGTCAAGTTTTTAAAGCTACACTTATTCAAACCCCCCCCCCTTTCTAAGTGTTTTTCTATCCTTCAGTTTCTCTACCATTATACACTTTTATGTGATTTAACTCACAAATAAATCCCCTTAAAAAATACCCAACCGAAAACATTTAAAATACTTAATAAAGGCTCGAATTAAAATAAAGTGACGAAGTGGTGTGAAACCTTGTATTGGGTTTTGTTCATCATGGAATTACAATAAAACACACAAACCAAATCCTTGCTTTTCTTTTGCCTTGTTAGGCACCTAAGAACAAGTTAAGTCCTTTCCAAAGTAGGCGTATAAGTCTCCAAAGGTCGAGCAGCGTGGATTGTGACCTTAACCTCTGTTCAACTAAAAAACACAAAACAAATGGAAACTATTGAGCCGAACTACGGTAGCTCTGATTCCTTGTAAGGGATACGTAGGCATTGGGCCGCGGGGCCTAAGCGAGCACAATTGTAAATAATTCCTTCTTTTCCCCGTATTTATTTTGCATTCATTCGCATTTAGATTTAGACATAGATACACACTTTAGATAGAAACAAACATAGGTGGATACCATCGAGTACGATGGGCGTGAGGGGTGCTAGCACCTTCCTCTTGCGTAACCGACTCCCGTGCCCTATTCTCTGGTCGAAAGACCTTGTTCTTGTTTGAGTTAGGTTTCCTGGTATTCCTTTCCCTTATGGGATAAATATATTAGTGGCGACTCTGATCCATTTTTCGCGGTAGCGACATTTGGCGACTCTGCTGGGGACGTTAGACCTATTGCGGGTCCGTACTTAGCAAGTCGATCCTATCCTTTGTTTGTTTTGTTTATTGGGTGTTTATTTGTTTATTTATATATGTACATCCTGTATATATGCTTGCATATCATGTTTATTTCTTGCTTGCATATCATGTTTACTTTCCGCATGCATCTGGACTATATTATGGGTCCCCAAGGGGGCCACATATTTTCTCTGTTTGCAGGTTGGGTGGGATGATTCTATGAGGTAAAAGGCCCAATACCCAGGCCATGAGTGATACCTTAGGAACTAGGAATAGAGTGGCCATGACGAACATAAGACGTATGTCTGATTGCTCCGATCATGTATCCACGGGCAGAGCTTGGTTGAACGAGGCAATATCGTATGATTGCGCCTACTTTCAATCCTCTGTTGGATTTTTGACCTACCTTGGCCTAGATTCACCTGTGAGTGGGGAGGGATATACATGAGAGGTACCGTTGGTGACTGTTTTGTTCTGTTGGTGACTATGGTTCCTTTGGTTCTGTGATACCTATGTCGGACCTTTGATCTCATAACATCTGACCTACATCAGTTATTCAGAGGATTGTACAGTGGTTAATAAGATTATATGGGCCTTGATCCCATGCTTTTGCATTGCATAACATCATTGCTTCTTCCATTTCATTTATGGGGGATCCTAAAGTCTGTTTCAAAAAAAGAAAAGAATAGAAAAACAAAAAACGAAAAAGAAAAAGGAAAAAGAAAAGAGATTCTATACAAAACAAAGCCTTGATTCCCAAAAAAAAAATTGGAGAAAAGGAAACAAAAGTTGATGAAAAGACTTTAGGATCCCTTAGAAATGAAACATGCATTCATATTATCATGCATTTCATGGTTCTCTCAGAAGCTTATGTGGGCCCTTTCTACTCAGATTCTAACTTCAGCAACAAAATTGACTTCTCACCGCTATGTGCTTGAAAGTTAATAATGGAACAACTCCGTGAGATCTTGACTAAAATGAGAACAGAAATGGGGATTATGAATCAGTGCATGGAGGTTATTCCAGCTTTTTCTCTTTGACAATGATCGGAAAAATAGCAAGTGTACTATTTTTACCGATGTAGTAATAATGGGTTTTACCCCAAGTATCGATCACGAGGATTGCGTAGGAAATACAAGTGATTGGACTCAGTCAATTAAACAAAAGTTCATATGAGTGTTGTTTCAAATAAGTGACAAAAGAGATTAAACTACTAAGAAATAAAGGAAATTAAAACTGAACTTTTTAATATGAGAAAATAATGCTAAGGTAGGGTGTGTGATTCTCTCTCTAATTCCTCTAGATGAAGATCTCGTTAACCCGTGCATATGGTTCAATTATTCATTCTCAAGTATGATTGTCCTAAGTCCTCAGTGACAATCTTATTTGATTTAAACTCCGATTACTTAAGTCCTTAGAGAAATCAGACAAAACCAAATCATTAATTTATCAAGAATTTCCGAATAACCAGATTATATCCCTAGTCCTAGGTGATGATCATAAGGTTCAATTGTATACAAACCCTAAAAATTGTAGTCCTACGAATTGTTAACCACAGAACAATCCTTATTGGTCCGATAAAGAAAGCATTATAAACATTATACAATTGAATTGAACAATACAAACTTTAAATTAACGAAATACCAAATCCAGAGTTATTACAGATCGAATCAGGGACACCCCCTAGCATTGGAGGGTTTAGCCTATCATAGTATTCAAAAAGCACAAATGAAAAAGTTTAGACATTACAATCAATTGGGAGAACTAGGATCTTCAATGGTGTCCACCGTTGAATCTCTTCGCCTTCCAAAATCTCGCTTCCGTCTCTCTTCTCTCTGCAATTCTCTATTACGATCTATCAAAAAGTATCTTCTCTCCTTGCCCTAGGTTGTACTTATCATTCACTTCCATTCAGGTTGCAACTGGAATACCAAAAATACCCTTACTGGTCCTCTTCAAGTGAGGAGAAGCAAGAAAATAAAATCAGCACGCCTCAACAACACGGGCCGTGTTGCTGCACACGGGCGCCCGTGTTGTTCCTCTGCCTTGCCTTCAAAAAGTCACTTTCCACGCACTTTTCCACACGGGCCGTGTGCCTGAACACGGGTGCCCTTGTGAAACCTCTGCCTTGCCTTCCAAAATGCTTTTCCAGCCACTTTTTGACACGGACCGTGTGTATGCACACGGGTGCCCGTGTTGGCTTCAGTCTTTGCTTTTTTCGGCTCGTGCGCGCCATAAGTTTTCTATCTCTCCCGTGCATCAACCTGGCCAACAACAAACTAACAACCAGCACATAAAACGACACTTTTATAATACTCAAAACACATTAAAATGCAACAAAGCCATACAACCGAAAAACAAGAAACTTACTTTAAAAACATATGCCAATGCCACTTAGTATTACCAAGATTACGAATTTCGGTCAGAAAAAGGTGCGGAAACTTACTAGAAATGGTGACCGATCACAACCCCACACTTATCTCATTGCTTGTCCTCAAGTGATGTATCGAGGCAAAACAGAGATCACCGACGAGATTCTTTTCTCCACAACACAATTAGGTTTTCGCAAGATTCCTTCACTTAGCAATCGAGTTTCTGGTTTCCTTCTTCAAACTATCAACTGCATTATCACTTTCGAGCACGTTTTCACCTGCAAGCTTTTTACAATCTCACAAAATCTCTCTGGGTTAAAGTGTCTACACTCACAGTACCAAGGCATGCATATTACTTTCAACTTTGAATATATTCTCTAATCACTACACACACAGATTGCACACACTTCACGAGGTCTTAGGGCTGTAACGTGGCTTGGGTTTGGTGGGTAAACAAGGAATGGGATAACAAATGGTTTTGGTGCTCGGCATTTATATTTGATTCACTTCTCTACTCATACTGATTTGAATCGTAAAAATGGGGTTTGGACCTTATTTGGTCTTTCACAAAAGTGGGCAAAAGCAAACATTTTCTTGCTTTGATTTTTAAACCTCTTTTTTTTTTCACAAGATCCATATTCATCTTTTCTCTTTTTTTTTCTTTTGAGATCTCATTTTTCTTGCCCTTTTTCAATAGTTTACAACCCCACACTTAGATCCTTTAGTGTCCTTCAAGTGATTTAACATGAATGTCGAGCGATAACATGAACAATGAGAATGCGGGTGGTAAAAAGAATAACAACAATGAACAAAACACGCATTACGGCTCAAAAGGGGTGACGATGGATATCATGCATACGGGATGGCTAGAAAGGCTCGGGGTTACAAGAAAAACTTGCCTCAGTGTGCGCTTTCGTAGTGTGCTTGTGTTATGAGAACGTACGCAAAATCAAAGTGAATAGTGCCATACCTGACTGGACTCTCATGTGGAATTATGAATTTGGCTCTGAAATCTCACCGGGTCGGTTAAGCTTGCATGCTTCAAGGTGCTCTTGGTGTCCTGCAGTTTCCTTTCATCTAAAGTCTACCATACTCCTCTCTTGGTTCAGTGTCGACTTCTTGCGTCCTACCCTCTTTTCTTTGATTGTGTCAGCTTCTGTGGTGTTTGCGGAGATCAAGTGTGGAATGTGTTGTTCAACCACTAACTATTAGTTCGCTCCCTTCCGACTTGTATCCATTATCTGGTAACACCATTATGGCACTGCACCACACAAACTTGAACGAAACACACTTAAAAATAAAAGTAAGAGAATTAAAGCATAATCAAATTAAACAAACTACACTATGACTTCAAAACGGAAAGCAAAGCAATAAAATAACAAAAGAACCTCCCCCACACCTGAACGAAACATTGTCCTCAATGTTTAAATTCCAGTGTGACGGAGATTACCTAGCTCACTGAAACGGTGGAGGAGGAGGAGGATCCTGAGGAAATTGCAACATAAGGCGTCGCATCATCTCTTGGACATCATCCACCACAGCTCCTTGACGGAACAACTCAACACCTTGTTATGTTTGCTCTGTACGGAGAGCGCCAATCTCTGCTTGTACCCACCCCCATTGATCCGGAGTCATGGAGGATGACCCAACAGTGTGTTGGAAGAAATGCTGAGGAGGCGGGACAGGGTTATCTTGGGTTGGAATGTCATCCTCCAAGTCGTCACCTGCAAAGTTATGATCATGTGGAGGGCTTTCACCCGTATATTCACCTGTAGCTACATATAACCAGTTAGCACGATTTGCAATAGAAATACTATCAGGTGCCGGCAATGCCATAACATGTTGCCCATGAACATTTAGGGAGAAGTGCCCGGGCTTTACCACAATCATCCTTTGATTGACAAGAGTTTGCAAGTCAATCTTTTTACCCGGTATCGAGGGTTCCTCAATCAAGAGCTGGCTATAGTTCAAGTGCTCAGCCAGTTGGGAGATCATCCCACCGACTGAGATCTCTCTAGTAGAGGCATACCCAACTTGTTTTAGGTGGTTATCAGCAAAGGCCGCTACATTCACTCGACTTACCTCAATCATATTATGCAAAAGAAACAGCTCTCTCTTCACACATATCCCCGTACTATCTCCTCTCCCAAATAAGGTAAAGGCCAAAACTTTCTGAGCATACCTGAAACTAGGGTTATGAATCCCCGAGGCCTTAGCCCTACTAGGATTGTACCCAGCTGCACCTGTGATGGCTTCCCAAAATTCACAAGCAGGAAATGTTTCGGGTGGGGCTCCCGGTCCAGCGGAAGGTAATTTGAGGGCCGCCCCAACCTCTTCCACAGATAAAGAATGCTTATTTCCAAACATATAAAATTCCAGATCACCAAAATACTCAAATTCGGAACCATTCCATTTGTGTCTCAATTTAAATTCTACAGTGCTCAGGAATTCAAGAGTTAGGCCTTCATAAGTCGGTGCCTCAAATAGCATAAAGGGCAACATCCTTATGTTGTGAAACATACGGTAGACTTCATCTTTAAGGCCTAACTTGACAAGTGTGTCATCACAGATATATCTAGTCGGGAGCAATTTACGTTGAACTAAAACATCATACCTTGCTTTGTGTTCAAGAAGGGCAAATGTAATGCCATGGGCATTCTCTTCTTGGCTCCCACTACGACCGGTTGCGCGACTAGGGGCGCGACGGACCCGCTGCCTTGGTTGGGAGGATTCGGCGAAATCATCCCTGACATTGCGGCGCTGGGTTGTCTTTCGGGGAGGCATGATAAGGGCTCTGCAAGAAAATTGAACAAGAAACCACAAGCACAACAAGGCAAAATTCGAAAAAAATAAAAATGCACAAAATAAAAAACTAAACCGATAGAAGTGAAGAGGAAGGGGAGTAGAGCAACTTTTGTGAAGACACTATAGTGTTTAAGTGGATGGTTGATGGTGGTAGAGTGAGTTTAGTGAAGGTGGAGGTTAGGGTTTAATGGAGGAAGAGAATGAGAAGTGGGAGAATGAGTGGAATGAAGGAGAAGATGTGTTATAATGCAGATGGGGCCCACATAAGTGGAGAAAGAAAATTCAAAATTCTGCCCCAGCACAGACAACACGGTCCGTGTGACTGCACACGGTCACCCGTGTGACTGTTCTGTTCGCAAAAAGGAGAGGGTGCTAAGGGGCAACACGGGCGCCCGTGTTGCTAGTGTTGTAGCTTCACTTTCTCTCTTTTATTCTTCTCTTTTTTTTTACTGCGCTCTGACTCAACACGGGCCGTGTTGCTGCACTCGGGCGCCCGTGTTGATGTTCTTCTATGCTTTGAAATGGAACAATATTTGTGCCTTGTGACTCGAGTTGCGCCTACCGGTCCAAACTTCACCACCTAATAAAACAAAATAGAACAAAGAAAAATGTTAAAGAAAACAAGCGTGGGTTGCCTCCCACGGAGCGCTTCGTTTAACGTCGCATGGCTCGACGGTCTACACCTCAGTCGATGAGACGCAAATGATCGATCACTCCCGCTCCTACTCCAGTGTAGTAGGGCTTCAGCCGTTGTCCATTCACCTTGAACACATCTCCATTGTTTGGATTTTTAATTTCCACCGCACCATGAGGGAATACCGTTTGTACCACAAACGGACCAGACCACCGGGATTTTAATTTCCCAGGAAAAAGTTTAAGCCTGGAGTTGAATAGAAGCACTAACTGGCCCTCCCAGAATACTTTCTGTTTTATTCTCTGATCATGCCATTTCCGGGTCTGCTCTTTATAGACCTTAGCATTCTCATAGGCTTGATCACGGAATTCTTCTAGCTCATGGAGTTGAAGAATCCGTAATTCACCTGCTTTTGCTAGATCATAGTTCAAATACTTGGTAGCCCAAAATGCTTTGTGCTCAAGTTCAAGAGGGAGATGGCACGCCTTACCATAAACTAGTTGATACGGGGACATACCAATGGGGGTCTTGAATGCTGTTCTGTACGCCCATAATGCGTCTTCAAGTTTCATAGACCAATCTTTTCTCGAAGCACTAACAGTCTTTTCGAGAATCTGCTTGATTTGCCGGTTCGAAACCTCCACCTGACCACTGGTTTGTGGATGGTAAGCAGTGGCAATCTTATGTTTCACATTGTACTTTTTCAACAGATTCTCCATTAACTTGTTTAAGAAGTGGGTGCCTTCATCGCTTATGAGTGCTCTTGGAACCCCAAATCTAGAGAAAATATTGGTTTTGAGAAAGTTTACTACCACCTTCGCATCATTTGTGGGTAGAGCGACTGCTTCAACCCACTTGGAGACATAATCAACGGCTACGAGGATGTAGTTCTTTCCAAAAGATGGTGGAAAAGGTCCCATGAAATCGATTCCCCACACATCGAACAATTCCACTTCAAGTATACCCTTCTGCGGCATCTGGTTTCTTTTGGAAATATTCCCTGTTCTTTGACACCTATCACATTCTTTCACAATGCTTTGGGCGTCTTTGAATAGAGTAGGCCAATACAACCCAGATTGTAGGACTTTTGCAGCCGTTCTATCACCACTGAAGTGTCCTCCATATTCGGAATCATGGCATGCTTTTAGCACATCCCTTTGTTCCTCCTCAGGTACACATCTTCTGATCAAACCATCGAGTCCCTTCTTGTATAGGAATGGATCATCCCATAAGTAGAACCTGCAATCATGTAAAAACTTTTTCTTTCTGTTAGAGTCAAAATCTTCAGGTACAATACCACCTACCAAATAGTTCGCATAATCGGCGAACCAAGGCACACCAATAACAGCGAGGATATGTTCATCAGCGAACTCGTCCTTTATCGGGTGCGTATCTTCTGTTTCTGCAATAGGTGACATTCAAGACAAGTGGTCAGCCACAGTGTTTTCAGACCCTTTCTTGTCACGAATCTCCACATCAAACTCCTGAAGGAGTAAGATCCATCTTAGCAACCTTGGTTTAGAGTCCTGTTTAGCAAAAAGATACTTCAAGGCAGCATGGTCAGTATAAACAATGACTTTAGAACCCAACAGATATTGCCTGAACTTATCAAAGGCATAAACAACAGCTAGCAACTCCTTCTCAGTAGTTGCATAGTTCATCTGTGCAGGGTTTAGCACGTGACTTGCGTAGTAAATAACATGTAATAACTTTTCTCTACGCTGTCCTAGAACTGCCCCCACTGCAATATCACTGGTATCACACATAATCTCAAAAGGTAGAGACCAATCCAGGGCTACAACAATTGGTGCCGACACTAATTTTTGTTTTATAGTGTCAAATGCTATGGCACGCTTTTCATCGAAAACGAAGGCTTTGTCTTTAATCAACAGTGTAGTTAATGGTTTTGCAATTTTTGAGAAATCTCTTATGAACCTACGGTAAAAACCCGCATGTCCTAAGAAACTTCGAATACCTTTTTCGTTCATGGGGGGAGGCAGTTTTGCTATTACCTCTATCTTCGCTTGGTCAACTTCTATTCCTTTGTGAGAAATTTTGTGACCCAACACTATACCTTCGCGTACCATGAAATGGCACTTCTCCCAGTTGAGGATCAAGTTGGTCTGTTGGCATCTTTCTAGAACAAGAGCAAGGTTAGTCAAACAATTATCAAAAGACTTACCAAAAACTGAGAAATCATCCATGAATACTTCCATATGTTTCTCAAGCATATCTGCAAAGATAGATTGCATGCATCTCTGAAATGAGGCTGGGGCATTACATAACCCGAATGGCATTCTTCTGTAAGCGAAAATACCAAAAGGGCATGTAAATGCGGTCTTATCTTGGTCTTTTGGTGCAACAGCTATCTGATTATACCCCGAATAGCCATCGAGGAAACAATAATAATCATGACCCGCTAACCTTTACAACATCTGGTCGATGAAAGGTAGTGGGAAGTGATCTTTTCTAGTTGCTAGATTCAATCTTCGGTAATCTATACAGACTCTCCACCCTGTAACCGTTCTTGTGGGAATCAACTCATTCTTCTCATTCTTGATTACCGTAGTTCCGCCTTTCTTAGGCACCACATGCACTGGACTCACCCATGAACTGTCAGATATTGGATATATCATCCCTGCGTCCAAAAGTTTTACCACCTCCTTTCTGACCACTTCCTTCATTGCTGGATTTAGTCGTCGTTGAGGTTGGACGACCGGTTTGTGATCATCTTCCATTAAGATTTTGTGTATGCAAAGCGTTGGACTTATCCCTTTCAAGTCTTCAATTGACCATCCAAGAGCACTTTTATGCTTTTTGAGGACTTTGACAAGCTTATCCTCTTGAAGAAATTCAAGGTGAGAACTTATGATAGCTGGGCACTTACTTTTAGTGTCTAAAAAGACATATTTGAGGTTCTCTGGTAATTGCTTAAGTTCAGCCCCCTTCTTTGGTTCGTCTTTACTTCCTTCCACTAATGGTTGCCTTAGATCCTCCCATCGGTTGTGGCGAGAATTTTTGACACATGATGTTTCCATCATGGCTAAAACTTCACTGTCCTTTTCATCAATTATTTCTTCCTCTTCGAAGATTGATAA
The DNA here is from genome assembly GCF_029867415.1 of Vicia villosa. Taxonomy (NCBI): domain Eukaryota; kingdom Viridiplantae; phylum Streptophyta; class Magnoliopsida; order Fabales; family Fabaceae; genus Vicia; species Vicia villosa. The sequence goes on along the minus strand of NW_026704954.1, from coordinate 160,243 downwards.
ACTAAGAACTCTTTCCAAAGGTAGCTTCTGTGTTGTCAAAGAATTTTCTTCATCACAAATTTGCTCAATTACCTCAATGTGTTGACTCGTGGCAACCTCATCCTTGTACTTCATAGTGTTTCGCACATCAATCTTCAATTCTTCATCATAAACTTTCAAAGTCATTGTACCCTCTTCTATGTCGATCAAGCATCTCTCGGTTTCCAGAAAAGGTCTTCCGAAAATGATTGGTATCTCTTCATCTTCGGGTATCTCTAGAATAACAAAATCTACCGGAAACACGAACTTGTCTATTTTAACCAGCACATCTTCTACCACTCCGTAGGGTCTTTTAACGGATTGGTCAGCAAACTGAAGTGTCATACGAGTATCTTGTACTTTACCTATTCCCAATCTTTTGTAAATGGATAAAGGCATAAGACTCACACTTGCCCCCAAATCGATCAAAGCTTTCTTGAAAGATCTATCACCAATTGTGCATGGGATCGTTACTGAACCTCGATCTCTCTTTTTAACTGGGATCTTCATTCCCTGCAAAATAGCACTACAAGTTTCAGTTAGAATAATCGGGTCACTGTCGATTGTTCGCTTCTTCGAAATGATATCCTTCATGAACTTCGCATAGGTAGGCATTTGCTCCAGTGCCTCTAAGAATGGAATGTTTAGCTCAAGTTTCTTGAACATCTCTAAAAACTTCTCGAAGTTTTTCTCATGTTGTTCTTTCTTCTTATTCCTTGTGGGGAAAGGAAGTCTCACCGCTGGTTTAGGTGTAGCAACTTTTTCTTTGACTACCCCTTCTTCGCCTGTGACCTCTTTTCTTACTACCTCATTTTCTTTAATCTCCACATCTACTTCAATTAACATATCTTCTTCATCAGAGTTTTTCTCATGCGTTTCCTTCGATTTATTGCTCCTTGTTGTAACAGCGTTCACATGATTATTATCTCTAGGATTCGTAACCGTGGCACTTGGTAAAGCACCTTGTGGTTGAGTGTTGGTCATTTGTTGTGCAATCTGACTCATTTGAATCTCCAGATTTTTGATTGAAGCTCCTGTGTTCCTAAGAGTGCTCCTTGTTTCCTCTTGGAATTGAGAATTGTGAGCGGCCATCTTTTCAAAAGCAATTTCCCAATCTGCTTTCTTTGGTACCTGTTGTTGACCTTGAGTTTGGAACTGTTGCGGATGGTGCTGGAATTGTTGTTGATATGGAGTTTGTTGTTGTGGAGGTCTGTACTGTTGTGTCTGAGCTGGAACTTGGAACTGAGTTGATCATTGCTTCTGAAAGTTTCCTTGTTGATCCTTCCATGCAAAGTTAGGATGATTTTTCCATCCTGGATTATATGTATTGGCATAAGGATTGTTTTTCCTTAACATATGAATCTGTTCCACCTGTTCTTGTGTTGCCACACAATGCATGGCAAAATGTGGCCCACTACATATTTCACAAACAACGGAGGTAGTCTGCTCAACTTGAGCTACTTTCTGTTCACCAATGTTCATCTTCTTCGATCTTCTCTCTACCTCAGCAGCAATTTGTTCTTCCATTTTAACTACCCGATCAGCAAGCTTCAAATCAATTTTTCCTTCTGGTTGGCTCATAGCGCGGTCATATAACTCAATGTGCTCATTGGCGGCAATCGCTTCTATGATCCTCTTGATACCAGTGGCTGTTGAAAAGTTAGTTGAGCCACCGGCAGCAGTGTCGATAAGCTGTTTTGTCTTAAGTCGGAGACCATTAACAAAAGTCTGCATTTGCTCGGTTGGGTCCATGTTATGAGTAGGACAAGCAACCAAACACCTCTTGAACCTTTTGTATGCGTCTCCCAGCGATTCCCCTTCTTTCTGCTTGAAATTCACAATATCATATCTTTTTCGAATAAAGACTGATGCAGGGAAATATTCATCAAGGAACGCCGTTTCCATTTGTTGCCATGTTGTGATGCTTCCAGCTGGAAGTGAGTAAAACCACTCTTCCGCGTCTTCGGATAAAGTGAATGGAAACATCACGAGTCTCTTGGCTTCTTCAGAATGGCCTTCAATCTTCAATGATGTTATTGTGGTGAGGAATCTTTGTAGATGCTTATTTGCATCTTCATTGATTCTTCCCGCAAACAGCTTGCTCTCCAACTGTCGGATAGTTGAAGGATGGAGTTGGAAGTGTGCCACATTGACCGGTTGGTTTACGATGGTCATTCTTCCAAGCGGGGCATTAGCACTTCCATAGTCTCCTAAAAGCCTCTCTGGAGGAGGTGGATCAGCTGCCATAGTTCCAGGCTCAGATTCTGACTGCTCGGATGAAATAGATATTCTTTCTTCGTCTTCTGATTCTGAAACTATAGGAGATTCTCCTTTTGAAGCCAGTCTTTTCCGTTTAACTTCTCGGAGTCTTGCTCGTAATAGCCTTTCTGGTTCTGCGTCAAAAAGAAGTTCAGTTGAGGCCTTACCTCGCATACAAGATTAGAAGTCGATTAGTTTGAATTGAATCAAAAATAAAACTAAACAAACATAAATTCAGCAAAAAATAAAATTTTAATTGCAGAGCAATAAAATTTTAACTGACTAATTAACACTTATATTTTGGCAATCCCCGGCAACGGCGCCAAAAACTTGATCGGAAAAATAGCAAGTGTACTATTTTTACTGATGTAGTAATAATGGGTTTTACCCTAAGTATCGATCACGAGGATTGCGTAGGAAATACAAGTGATTGGACTCAGTCAATTAAACAAAAGTTCATATGAGTGTTGTTTCAAATAAGTGACAAAAGAGATTAAACTACTAAGAAATAAAGGAAATTAAAACTGAACATTTTAATATGAGAAAATAATGCTAAGGTAGGGTGTGTGATTCTCTCTCTAATTCCTCTAGATGAAGATCTCGTTAACCCGTGCATATGGTTCAATTATTCATTCTCAAGTATGATTGTCCTAAGTCCTCAGTGACAATCTTATTTGATTTAAACTCCGATTACTTAAGTCCTTAGAGAAATCAGACAAAACCAAATCATTAATTTATCAAGAATTTTCGAATAACCAGATTATATCCCTAGTCCTAGGTGATGATCATAAGGTTCAATTGTATACAAACCCTAACAATTGTAGTCCTACGAATTGTTAACCAAAGAACAATCCTTATTGGTCTGATAAAGAAAGCATTATAAACATTATACAATTGAATTGAACAATACAAACTTTAAATTAACGAAATACCAAATCCAGAGTTATTACAGATCGAATCAGGGACACCCCCTAGCATTGGGGGGTTTAGCCTATCATAGTATTCAAAAAGCACAAATGAAAAAGTTTAGACATTACAATCAATTGGGAGAACTAGGATCTTCAATGGTGTCCACCGTTGAATCTCTTCGCCTTCCAAAATCTCGCTTCCGTCTCTCTTCTCTCTGCAAATCTCTATTCTGATCTATCAAAAAGTATCTTCTCTCCTTGCCCTAGGTTGTACTTATCATTCACTTCCATTCAGGTTGCAACTGGAATACCAAAAATACCTTTACTTGTCCCCTTCAAGTGAGGAGAAGCAAGAAAATAAAATCAGCACGCCTCAACAACACGGGCCGTGTTGCTGCACACGGGCGCCCGTGTTGTTCCTCTGCCTTGCCTTCAAAAAGTCACTTTCCACGCACTTTTCCACACGGGCCGTGTGCCTGAACACGGGTGCCCGTGTGAAACCTCTGCCTTGCCTTCCAAAATGCTTTTCCAGCCACTTTTTGACACGGACCGTGTGTATGCACACGGGTGCCCGTGTTGGCTTCAGTCTTTGCTTTTTTCGGCTCGTGCGCGCCATAAGTTTTCTATCTCTCCCGTGCATCAACCTGGCCAACAACAAACTAACAACCAGCACATAAAACGACACTTTTATAATACTCAAAACACATTAAAATGCAACAAAACTATACAACCGAAAAACAAGAAACTTACTTTAAAAACATATGCCAATGCCACTTAGTATTACCAAGATTACGAATTTCGGTCGGAAAAAGGTGCGGAAACTTACTAGAAATGGTGACCGATCAGACAAGAAGAATTGAGACAGGTTCCTCAGAGGTCAAATGTTAATTTCACCTCAGGGAAAGTTCTTATGAATCAGAATGTCTGAGTACTGTTGAGATTCCTATTACTATTAAGGAGGGAACCCATCATGAGAACGATTTGGAAATTGAAGTTTTCAAGTTTCCGATTATTGAAAATAAAAAATGTTCCACCTCTTGGAGAAAATTTTGAAAGCCGTAAAAGATTGTGACTCCGTTGATTTAGACATTGTTAGATTGTGCCTAGTGCTTGATGTCAAGAGTTGCAAAGGTCATTTATTCTCTCTCTGGATAGTTTGGACATGCAAGCCAAAGTGGTAATCATCACTTGTACATATGTGGAAATTGCTTGGGGCTCCCGACCGAGGGATAAGCAAGACATATTCTTATCTTGAGCTTTGCACCATTTGCATTGCTCGAATCCCTAAAGCACTGCAAAGTTTTGTATGACTTCATCAGAATCTTTTGCCATGTGATAATCAAGAGTGTTCTGCAGAGGCATTTCTCATTCTCAAGCTGTTGCTTCATATCATGTATCATCTCTTCCCGAAATTTTCTTCTCAGTGGCCTTTGCTCGTCAACAGAGAAAGAAAGAATATGAAAAATGAACCAATGTAATTTCAGTGCCTTGTGCTCAGTTATATCCCCGATTGTTGGTATTTCAGTTGGTGTTTTAGGTCTTCCCCACCACATATAGCTCTCTTGAGTCGATGATAATGCAATATTCTTTTAGTCATGATGGTGATTATTGTTCTAGCATCTATGCTTGGGGCTCCCGAACGAGGGATAAGCAAGACATTGTCTATCTTGAGCATTGCATCATTTGCATTGCTCGAATCCCTAAAGTAAGGCAAAAATGCACCACTCTTGTACGCCTTTTGTAATACGGTGAACTGACTTTTTATAATCGAAAAATGTCGCGGTTAAGCATGAGTCGCCACCGACTTTTATTTTATCCAAACAAGTTAGAAAGGCTAAAAGAAACAGGAAAAAACCTTTTAAATGAAATAGGGTTCGGGGGGTAAGTTATACAAAGGGAAGGTGTAGGGCACCCTTTGTATCCATGGTTATCCATGGGCTCTTAATTGCTTAGCTCACTTTGAAATGTTTGAAAATGTTTGAAAATGAGGTGTGAAAAGTAAAAACTTTGAAGAAGAACTTTAGCTTGTAAATAAGCGTAGTCTTTTTGAATTTGATTTTGGAAAAGAGGTATAAAAAGTAATTTGAATTAGAGCAAGCAATTAGTAGCAACTACCCTAAGTTTGAAAATTTGTTCTTTTAGCTTTTCAGGCGAAAGGATCTATCCATACCATGAGAGGGCAAGAAGTCTTTCAATTGGATGTTTAAAGGGTCATCGAGCAATCGCTTGCCATAAGACTGTCCCTTGCCATAAAAGGGCAGGTAGTCTAAGGGAAGGATATAATAGTCATTTAAGGCATCATGCGAGGATACCTTAGCAATGGGGACAAATCATCATTTTACCGAGGCAACATCGAGGGACAAGATCATTTGTTAAGGCAACTTCGAAGGGACTATGACCTTATGATGATGAACTGAGAGTAACATTTGTTTTGCTTTAGGTATCCTCGGAATCGAGGGACTTGACTATTTTAACAATTTAAAGGCAACAGGCAACAGATAATAAGGCAACAGGCAACAAGAGAGGTTACCCTAAAGGTGCGTGTGTGGCACAATCAGGTGGTTAATTCAGATATTTTATCTTGTAATTAGTTATAGTTACCTACTTCTGTTAAAGGCTTGCACTCCCTAAGATTACTAACCACGCAGTTAAAATTATACACAGGAAAATAAAAATCCTACGCTATTACAATAAACACCTGCGGGGAAGGGGAAGGGGAAATAAAAGCAGAAAATAAAAAAAGGATAAATAATTAATTTAATTTCTCTTGAGCCTTGATCTTCTTCGAATTCTTGATAGACCCTGAAAATTGCAATGCAATGAAAATAAGTGTAAAAGGAATTCATCAATATTTGAAAGTAAACCCTAATGAAATAAAAATATTATTTAAATAACGAAATTAGAGAACTTAGCTTTTGTCGGGTGAGGCGCATGATCAGGGGATTTTTTATTAACCCTGAAAAGTAGGCATGAAGAAGAGAAGTGTTAGTGCATTTACTGATCTAAACCCTAGTTGATTACAAACCCTAAAGGTTTACAAATTCTAATCCTAAACCTAAAAGGGTAATTTAAGAAAACTTATTGTGATCCACAAAAGATTTATAAGGCTAAAATACGTTAATGGACACCATCTACCAGAGCTAGGGTTTATAAATGAATCAGGTTTAACAAACCTAAAACCTAATTATTAATTTTTAATTAATTAAGTATATACAAATAAAAAATTTTAGTGTTAAAAATAATTATTGATGAAATTGTGGAAAAATCGAGTTTTCGATTAAAAATAAATAAATTATAATTTTATGAAATTATTATAAAAAACAATATTCAATTGGTAAAAACAAATCTTTAGAAAAGAATAAATCAAAAGATAAAATAAAAAAAAATCTTTAAATGGAATTAGAAAATAAAAAGAGAATAGAAATAATTTGAAAAACTTAGCTCAGACTTAGGTGTGGTTGAGCTCTGGATGCCTATGGTGGGCTGCAGATTAGTGGCCTTTTGATCTGGCTCGCTGGAGATCCAAGGGTCTACAAATGATGGTGCATCGTGACTGTTCCTTGGACGTACGCATGGGATCTTGTATGGAATAACTAATCAAAAAATAATGCACGCGTCCAGGGATCGAACCCCAGACATCACGCCAACATCCATGTGCTTTTACCACTACAGCCAATTTTGTTAGTTGTTTAGTAATCTCTTCAAATAAAATATATAAGATAATATGAATTAAAAAGGAAAGTCAAATGCTGGTTCAGAGTGGGCCCCTTGGATGCTTTGAGTAGCCAATCGCGATGAGAGAGATGGTAGACTCTTTGACTAGCCAATCACACTGCACAGAAACGCCACGCCGGCTGTTGACCGGACCAGTAGCATTCAAACCGCCGCCTGCGGTTGTTTTGGCTTTCTTCTCCGGCGAAGGGGTTTCTCGAAACCTGCAATAATTGGCCAAAACGAACAAGCAAATAACCCAGATCCACGTTTTAAGGTGCTGCGAATCCGATGGATATGTTAGTTTTGGCTAAAAAGTTCTGCGTCGTAAAATACAAGCATGAGCTTTTGTTTGCCCTAACAATGGCACTTCATCGTCCCTGCGTTAGAACTTGCGAACGACGGTTCAAAACCGTCCCAAACATTATCATGAACAAGTATATGCATGTTAGAACAACAAAAAATGCATGAATCACGAGTTTAAGTTTTGAGAAAGTTAGCAAAACCGGTGAAGACGTGTTGGAACGTTCAGGTGCGTATCTGGCTTTAAGTATCACTTGGATAGGCTCCTGGGAGTTCTGGAAAGACAATGAAATGGTTCAAAGTCGTTGAAACCTCCTGCTAGATTTTCTTGTACGTGCCCTAATTTTTAAAGGAACTTTTTCTCTTTTCCTTCTGGCCTTGACTGCAAAAACTCCTCCCCTAGTCCTAACGTGTTTGTGTCCATATAAGGAATGAGTTAGGGTTGCTAATGGGCTTGGATCAATCATGTGGAAATTTGACAATTTTATGTGTAAAAGTTTTCCAATTTTAGCCATTCTTGTTCCTCAAGCAAGCTCCACGTTTTTTGGACTATTTCATGGTGTTAATTGGGCCTTTGAATGGATAAAAATCAAGTCATATGAATTAATCCATTTATTTTAATATTTTTACTTAATTTATTTATCGTTTAAATGAATAAAAATCCAAATAAGTCAAATAAATGTCATAAAAATATGGTGATAAATTTATGGGCTCTTACTAAGGTCACCAACATGTTTGAGGTCCAAAACCTAGGCCCATTAACTCAGAAATACAAAATTATCCAAATAGGGTTTCATGCACCTCTTGGATCTTGACCAACTTGTGCGCTTCATGTCTCCCTCAATTTTAACCCTATGAAGATGTTCTTGACCATTTTAGAAAGCTCAAAATGTCTTCTAAAACCTCCTTTTGGTTTCGTCTCAATTGAGTTTACCATGTTCAAGTTATGAGCTTTGGCCCAAAAGGTGTTTTCGTTGACCTTTTCGGAGGACCTGTAATGTATTGGCTCATATCTCTTAAATGAAGCACTTTTAGCCTTGGCATGTGAGAGACAAAGTTGTAGAGAATTCAATTTCCTTCAAATTGAGCTTTGGATGGAAAATTTCTGATATTCCATGTGAAAGTTATGGCTGGTCAAAGTTCAGTTGACTTTCACATAAAAACCCTAATTTAGAAACTTCTAGAATTGTTGATTTCTGAGTTTTCCTTGATGAATCATGATCAACCTTTGATCAAATGATGAATCTAACATTAAAATGTTGATGTTTACCAAAAATCGGAAGTTTTGACTGTACTTTGACCACAGTTTGACTTTTAGGTCAACTTAGTCGACTGTTGACTTCCTGAACAATTGAATGACCAATTCTTTGAGATGAGACTTGATATTTGTCATGGAGATTATGTGAGATATATTGAACCATATGAGATGCCTTGGAGCCATTCATTCACTGAATTTCCCTTGAATAAACCAAACCCTAGTTTCAGAGCCTTGCATCGGAGAGTGTGTCTAGGAGTTTTGTGTATTGATTTGAATTTGAATAAGAGAAATAATATGGGCAAATTTTGGGGTATGACACCTTTGTTGGAAGATTCTTCTGGGAAGTAATCTAAAGTGTGTGGAAGAAACAAATGGTAAGGCTAGGTGATTACCATGCTGGGGCACCTAGCCATTCAACTGAAGGTGGTAGGACATTCAAAGGCAGAATTCAAGTCCTCACTGATTTCAGAACAACCACATTCACTCCAAGAGAATCATGCACAAATTGAAGTCTCAATGGGGTATCAAAACTGCGAAAGGCATTCGAGAGCAATAAGTCCATACGGAGTCAAGTCTCCTCAACAATGGCATTCATTTAAGATCTTTATTGCATTCTCATTCCAAACATTTTGTTGTTTGTTTAAGCATTTCTAGCATGTAAAATTTGTTAATTTCTAAATGAAAACCATAATACATTGTTTATGTTTGTCTTGAAGTAATCCATTCATTTTCACTTCATAAAATGTTTTGGCATTACGATACCATTTTTACTAATCGCTTGCTTAGGCAACGAGCGGAGGGAGAATGATGATAAAAAAAATGCAAAATCCCTAATTGTGTGCTTTTGAATAAAACCCTGCTGATGATGTACAGGCATTGTTTCAAATCCCCAAACACCGAAGATATAAGGGAGATAGACCCTCGTTAACCCCTTTGAGCCTTGAAGTAGGAGTTTCTTTTCTGATCAGAAAAAACCCTTATTTTAACCCTGGGGCAGGGTAGTGTTCATTTAACTTGATCAAGTGTTCAAAACGCATAAAGGGTATGTATCTAAGGATACAACAATGGTTATCCTTCAAAAGGTTGAGGAAAGTCAAAACTGTGATGGTTATCCTTCACCTACCAAGAGGATAAAATATGATGATGCCACAATGGTAATCCTTCATCAATCATGGGATGAGGCAGTCGCAATCACTTCCAACGAATCAAAGACAACGCGAGGTCACACGACTTGTTCAAAAAAAAAAAAGAAGAGCAAAAATATGAAAAGAAAGAAAATGAAAGAAAAATATAGCAATAAAAATAAAAAATGATGGTGAAAATAAAGCGAGAATAAAGTCGTGTGATAATGAATCAAAATAATAAAAGGTGAGCGACTGTCATGTCCGAAAAAACCTCATTGATTCCTCAACCGTCTGAAAAATTTCTTGTGAGGGATGAACGCTCATGTTGAGTTAACTGAACATAGGATTGGAGAACATCACGAAGAGGGTGGGTACCAAATAATTTTGAGCCTAAAAATCCTTTGTTTCTAAAAACTATGAACCTGACCAAGTTACAACCCTTAAAAGTCCTAATTGAAGTAGGGTTTATTTCGAAAGCGCACTCCGATGAGATAGCATTTAGCTGACTCTCAATGAAGCGTAACACATATCTACGTTGGTATCGTATGCCTGCTTTATATTTCATTCACAAGAGGTGGCCACCTCATTGCATAAAAAGTTTTTAAACTTCAAGACTAGCATAGGCTTTGCATTATAATTACCATTCTTATAATCAACATTATTTTGCATACAAAATATTTGCTTGAACATCAAGGAAGTTTCTATGATGAGAATCCATGAAGAGCTTGATCATGTCAAAGTAAAAGAGACTTGAGAACTCCGTAGAGTTAAGAAGCAATCATTTCAGAGACTAATTATCAAAGCGAGTTGCCTGAATACTCCATTGAGCATGTGAAGTTTGATGTCCTCGTTGTTTGATTATCAAATCAAGTGCCTGAACACTCTGTTGAGCCTGATCAGTTTGATATTGTCCTTGATTGGCTACCCTGAGGGGAAAAGGTTGAATGATCCATTGAGCAAATCAGTTGATGAAGGATAGAAAAACACTTAGAAAGGGGGGGTTTGAATAAGTGTAGCTTTAAAAACTTGACAGATAAAAATAAATTGCACAGTTATTTTTATCCTGGTTCGTTGTTAACTAAACTACTCCAGTCCACCCCCGCAGAGATGATTTACCTCAACTGAGGATTTAATCCACTAATCGCACGGATTACAATGGTTCTCCACTTAGTCAGCAACTAAGTCTTCCAGAGTCTTCTGATCACACACTGATCACTCCAGGAACAACTGCTTAGATACCCTCTAAGACTTTCTAGAGTATTCTGATCCACACGATCACTCTAGTTACAACCTGCTTAGATAACCTCTAAGACTTCCTAGAGTATTCTGATCCACACGATCACTCTAGTTCCTTACAACTTAATGTAATCAATTCTAAGAGTATTACAATTGCTTCTTAAAAGCTATAATCACAAACTGTGATATTTCTCTTAACGTTTAAGCTTAATCTCACTAATATATTACAACAGCAATGTAGTGAGCTTTGATGAAGATGAAGATTCTGAGCTTTGAGTAGAACAGAGTTTCAGCAAGTTAATATGAGTTGTTTTGTGCAGAATCGTTAACCTTGCTTCTCATCAGAACTTCATATTTATAGGCGTTGGAGAAGATGACCGTTGAGTGCATTTAATGCTTTGCGTGTTCCGTACAGCATCGCATTTAATGTTATACGCTTTTGTCAACTACCTCGAGCCTTGTTCACGCTGTGTCTACTGACGTTGCCTATAATAGCTTTTAACGTTCCTTTTGTCAGTCAGCGTAGCTTGCCACTTGTACTTCCTTCTGATCTGATGTTTGTGAATACAACGTTTGAATATCATCAGAGTCAAACAGCTTGGTGCAAAGCATCTTCTGATCTTCTGACCTTGAAGTGCTTCTGAGCGTGATACCATCAGAACTTCAGTGCTTCTGATCTCATGTTCTTCTGATGCTTCCATAGACCCATGTTCTGATTCTGCTTCGACCATCTTCTGATGTCTTGCCAGACCATGTTCTGATGTTGCATGCTGAACCCTTTGAGACAAAGCTTCTGAGCGCTGAATTATGCGTACTCTTTATATATTTCCTGAAAAGGAAATTGCATTGGATTAGAGTACCATATTATCTTAAGCAAAATTCATATTATTGTTATCATCAAAACTAAGATAATTGATCAGAACAAATCTTGTTCTAACAATCTCCCCCTTTTTGATGATGACAAAAACATATATAAATGATATGAATTTGCGATCAGAAAGAGCAGACGGCAAAAGACAAATTACACAGCTATAGCATAAGCATATGAATATGTCTCCCCCTGAGATTAACAATCTCCCCCTGAGATAAATAATCTCCCCCTGAAATAAATACTCGAAGAACTTTAATAAAAGACTTCCCTGATTATTTCGGTAGAGACGATCACATAAGCTTCTGTCTTTAGAGAATTCATAGCTTCTGACTTTAGCTTCCATTGGACAGCTTCAGAACTAGAATTTCTTTAGATCCCTAGAACACTCACAGCTTCTGATTCCTGCTTCCATCTAGGACAGCTTCAGAACTTGAATTTCTTTGATCTTCAGAACATTCACAGCTTCTGATTTCTGCTTCCATTTAGGACAGCTTCAGAACTTGAATTTCTTTGATCTTCAGAACATTCACAGCTTCTGATTTCTGCTTCCATTTAGGACAGCTTCAGAACTTGAGTTTTCTGGATCTTTAGAACATTCACAGCTTCTGATTTCTGCTTCCCTCGGATAGCTTCAGAGCTTGAATTTCTACCAACATCACTTCATGCTAGATTTGTATCAGAACATTGTTGAATGTACCAGAGCATCATCAGAGCATCTCTACATCCTGAAATGTTACAGAACAAAAACTAAACGACAAAAGTCAGCATGAACGAGTCAGAACATAAAATGTATATTTGAACACATGATATGTATCAGAGCCATATAGGCTAAAATAATGTATCAGAGCAAATAGAATTTTGTCAAAGCAAATAGACAAATATGGATCAAATTCTATTATCAGTGCTTCTGATTCATTCTTCTTTCTTGCTTCTGATTTCTGAAGCTTGACAGCACTCAGCTTGCTTCAGTTTCCATGAGCTTATTCTTTTTACAGAATAACACTTCTTATGGTTTTGCTTCTTGTGTTTGCTTTGAAGATTCTCTTCACTTCTTTATACCTGCAAAACACTTGAACCATATAGAACTTGCAGTTCTTGTTAGTAAAAGTGTGGGAGCTTTACCCAGCAACTGATAGATTAATCAAATCATTTATCATTTATCTTCTCCCCCTTTTTGTCATAACATCAAAAAGAATATTACAAAAGATTCAGATGAATAAAACGACAAATAAAATCACTGGAATGTAAAACAAAGAATAAAGTGATAGAGAAGGAGAACACAGACAGAGTGTAAAAGAGAAAATATAAGAGGGAAGGAGAAGCGTTTGAAGAGTATTTTAAAAGAGAATAAAGTGAAACAAATGATGGATAGCATTTAATGTTACGAGACATGAGGAGAGATAATAAAGACAAATGAGGTGACTAGCACAGTTACCTATGGTTGGCGTCCCTTCAACTGCACGCGCGCTTATCCATGAACAGTAACGACAGGTTTACCATCCCGAGATAAAACGTTACAGCTGTTTTGCTTTAAAAGAGGTTCTGAATCAACTTAGACGATGAAACGTTAGTAATAACCGAATCATAATTTCTAAAAGATTTCAATCAGAACTTCTGAAAAAAAAAATCCACATTCATTTCAGAAGATACTCATACGTAAGAACTTCTCATCTTCTCATTCTGGGCATAAATCCATACTGATGTTCTTCAGAATGAACTTAAACCTATCTTCAGCCAGGGGTTTTGTAAAGATATCAGCCCATTGATGGTCTGTATCCACAAAGTTTAAAGATATAACACCCTTCTGAACATAGTCCCTTATGAAATGATGTTTAATCTCAATATGTTTAGCCTTTGAATGAAGAATAGGATTCTTAGATAAACATATAGCAGAAGTATTATCACAGAATATAGGAATGTTACTCTCATATATCTGATAATCTTCTAACTGACTCTTCATCCAGAGCATCTGTGTACTGCAACCAGCAGCAGCGACATATTCTGCTTCTGTTGTTGATAGAGCAATAGTTGCTTGCTTCTTGCTATACCAGGAGATCAAATGACTTCCAAGAAATTGGCAACTTCCTGAAGTACTCTTTCTTTCAATTCTGTCTCCAGCATAGTCAGCATCGCAGAATCCTACTAAGTTGTATTCTTTAGATTTTCTGTAAACTAAGCCAACATTAGTAGTACCTTTCAAATACCTTAGAATTCTCTTAACAGTAGTTAAATGAGATTCTCTAGGATCTGATTGGAATCTAGCACACAAACAAACACTGAACAGAATGTCAGGTCTAGAAGCAGTCAAATATAGAAGAGATCCAATCATACCTCTGTATAACTTCTGATCTACTTTCTTACTTACCTCATCCTTACCTAGGATGCATGTTGGATGCATAGGAGTTTTGGCTTCTTTGCAGTCTAGAAGATTAAACTTCTTCAGAAGTTCCTTCACATACTTGGTTTGGTGAACATACGTTCCTTCTGATGTTTGATTTATTTGTATTCCAAGGAAATACTTGAGTTCTCCCATCATGCTCATTTCAAACTCAGCCTGCATAGACTCAGCAAACTCCTTTCCAAGTGTAGCATTAGATGTTCCAAAAATAATATCATCTACATATATTTGACAAATTAAAATATCCCTTTTAAAGGTTTTACAAAAGAGAGTAGTGTCCACTTTTCCTCTAGTGAAACCATTATCCAGAAGGAAAGAACTTAAGCGTTCATACCAAGCTCTGGGAGCTTGTTTCAATCCATACAACGATTTCTTTAGTTTAAAAACATGATTAGGAGACATAGAGTCTTCAAAACCAGGAGGTTGATGGACATAAACTTCTTCATCTATATAACCATTTAAGAAGGCACTCTTAACATCCATCTGATAGAGAGTGATGTTATGTTGAGTGGCAAATGAAATTAATAGACGAATAGATTCTAACCTGGCCACTGGTGCAAAGGTTTCTGTATAGTCAATCCCTTCTTGCTGACTATAACCCTGAGCCACCAGTCTGGCTTTGTTCCTTACCACTTCACCTTTCTCACTGAGCTTGTTTCTGAAGACCCATTTTGTACCGATTATATTGAATCCATCTGGTCTAGGAACAAGATCCCAAACATCATTCTGTAAACTGATTCAGTTCTTCTTGCATAGCAATTATCCAATCTGGATCTTCTAGAGCATGATCAACAGAAGTTGGCTCGATCAAAGACACAAGACCTAATTGACAGTCTGCATTGTTCTTAAGGAATGCTCTTGTTCTGATTGGATCATCCTTCTTTCCAAGAATGACATCTTCTGAATGACCAGAGATGAGTCTGGATGATCTTCTGACAGATGGTTCTTCAGAAATGCTTAGATTCTCCAGAGAAGCTGATACTTGATCTTCAGATTCTTTGCTTCTGAGAAGCTCTGCTTCTGATGCGTTGCTTCTTGGCTCAACAACTTCTGATATATCAATATCCCAATCTGCAAAATTATCAAACTGCTTTGGTTTTTCAGAACCAAGCTTATCATCAAACCTGATATTGATTGATTCTTCTACAATCAATGTTTCAGTATTGTATACTCTGTAGCCTTTTGAGCGTTCAGAATATCCAAGAAGGAAACATTTTTGTGCTTTGGAATCAAACTTACCAAGATGATCTTTAGTGTTCAGAATAAAGCATACACATCCAAAAGGATGGAAATATGAAATGTTGGGCTTTTTATTCTTCCACAATTCATAAGGAGTCTTATTTAGAATAGGTCTGATAGAGATTCTATTCTGAATATAGCATGCAGTGTTTATTGCTTCTGCCCAGAAATGCTTAGCCATATTGGTTTCATTGATCATGGTTCTGGCCATTTCTTGCAGAGTCCTATTCTTTCGTTCTACAACTCCATTTTGCTGTGGAGTTCTAGGACAAGAGAAATCATGGGCAATACCATTTTCTTTGAAGAATTCTTCAAAGGATCTGTTCTCAAATTCACCACCATGATCACTTCTAACCTTTATGATTTTACACTCTTTTTCAGATTGAATCTGAATGCAGAAATCAAAGAACACTGAATGAGACTCATCCTTGTGTTTCAAGAATTTTACCCACGTCCAGCGGCTATAATCATCTACGATGACTAATCCATATTTCTTCCCTCTGACAGATGCTGTTTTGACTGGGCCAAACAGATCAATGTGCAAGAGTTCTAATGGCCTTGAGGTAGAAACAACATTCTTGGACTTGAATGCAGGTTTGGAGAACTTGCCCTTCTGACATGCTTCACAAAGAGCATCTGATTTGAATTTCAGATTAAGGAGTCCTCTGACAAGATCCAGTTTGTTAATCTGAGAAATCTTTCTCAAACTAGCATGACCTAATCTTCTGTGCCAGACCCACTGCTCTTCAGAAACAGACATAAGACAAGTCACCTTCTGACTCATAAGATCTTGCAGATCTGTCTTATAAATGTTGTTCTTCCTCTTGCCTGTAAATAGGATTGAGCCATCCTTCTGATTTACAGCCTTGCAAGACTTTTGATTAAAAATTATATCATAACCATTGTCACTCAATTGACTGATAGATAAGAGGTTATGTGTTAATCCTTCTACAAGAAGTACATTAGAAATGGAAGGAGAGTTACCAGACTTTATAGTTCCAGAGCCAATTATCTTGCCCTTCTGATCTCCTCCAAACTTGACTTCTCCTCCAGACTTAAGCACCAGGTCTTGGAACATAGACCTTCTTCCTGTCATGTGTCGTGAGCATCCAGAGTCCAGGTACCACGACATGTTGTGCTTTGTCCTTTTTGCAGCCAAGGATATCTGCAATAGGAATAATCTTATCCTTAGGTACCCACATTTTCTTGGGTCCTTTCTTGTTAGATTTTCTCAAGTTCTGATTGAACTTGGGTTTAACATTGTAAGCAATAGGAGGAACAACATGATAATTTTTAATGTGAGTTTCATGATATTTCCTAGGTTGTGTCACATGCTTTTTGGTGTGTGTTATGTGAAAACTTTGAGCATGTGAAGTGTGCCTAATATCATGGGAGTGGCCATACTTGAACTGATCATACAATGGCTTGTATGTAAATTTCATTTCATCAACAGGTTCAAGTTTGTATGCGGTTTCACCCTCAAAACCAATGCCGACTCTTTTGTTTCCAGACACAGCATATATCATAGAAGCTAGCTGACTTCTGCCAATACTTCTAGATAAGAACTTCCTGAAACTTAAATCATATTCTTTCAGAATATGGTTTAGACTAGGAGTGGATTTTTCTGAATCAGAAGGAGGTCCAACATTATTGGATAATTTTAAAAGTTTTTCTTTTAATTCAGAAATCTCCAACTCAAGCTTCTTTGTTTCAAATTCAAATAGCTTTTTCAGCTCTTTGTATTTGAGACTAATCTGAGACTTGAATTCCAGAAGTTCAGTTAGACCGGAAACTAACTCATCTCTAGTAAGTTCAGAAAATACCTCTTCAGAATCTGATTCTGATGTAGATTCTGATCCGTCATCTTCTGTCGCCATCAGCGCACAGTTAGCCTGCTCATCTTCAGAGTCTGAATCATCTTCTGACTCATCCCAGGTTGCCATAAGACCTTTCTTCTTATGAAACTTCTTCTTGGGATTTTCCTTCTGAAGTTTTGGACATTCATTCTTGAAGTGTCCAGGCTCATTGCATTCATAGCACATGACCTTCTTCTTGTCAAATCTTCTGTCATCAGAAGATTCTCCACGTTCAAATTTCTTTGAACTTCTGACGCCTCTGAACTTCCTTTGCTTGTTCTTCCAGAGTTGATTTAGCCTTCTGGAGATCAAGGACAGTTCATCTTCTTCTTCAGATTCTGATTCTTCAGGATCTTCTTCTCTAGCCTGAAAAGCGTTAGTGCATTTCTTGATATTGGATTTTAATGCAATAGACTTACCTTTCTTTTGAGGCTCATTTGCGTCCAGCTCTATTTCATGGCTTCTCAAGGCACTGATAAGCTCTTCCAGAGAAACTTCATTCAGATTCTTTGCAATCTTGAGTGCAGTCACCATAGGACCCCATCTTCTGGGTAAGCTTCTGATGATCTTCTTTACGTGATCAGCCTTGGTGTATCCCTTGTCAAGAACTCTCAATCCAGCAGTAAGAGTTTGAAATCTTGAAAACATCTTTTCAATGTCTTCATCATCCTCCATCTTGAAGGCTTCATACTTCTGGATTAAAGCGAGAGCTTTAGTCTCCTTGACTTGAGCATTTCCTTCATGAGTCATTTTCAAGGACTCATATATGTCATAGGCCGTTTCCCTGTTAGATATCTTCTCATACTCAGCATGAGAGATAGCATTCAGCAAAACAGTTCTGCATTTATGATGATTCCTGAAAAGCTTCTTCTGATCATCATTCATTTCTTGCCTTGTCAGCTTTACGCCACTGGCATTTACTGGATGTTTGTAACCATCCATCAGAAGATCCCATAGATCACCATCTAGACCAAGAAAGTAACTTTCCAGTTTATCTTTCCAGTATTCAAAGTTTTCACCATCAAATACCGGCGGTCTAGTATAACCATTGTTACCGTTGTGTTGCTCAGCAGAGCCAGATGTAGATGCAGGTGTAGACTTTGCAGTTTCATCAGCCATCTTTTACTGAAGCGTTTTTCTCTTCCTGAATCTTTTCTAAACACGGTTAAGTGCTTGCACCTTAGAACCGGCGCTCTGATGCCAATTGAAGGATAGAAAAACACTTAGAAAGGGGGGGTTTGAATAAGTGTAGCTTTAAAAACTTGACAGATAAAAATAAATTGCACAGTTATTTTTATCCTGGTTCGTTGTTAACTAAACTACTCCAGTCCACCCCCGCAGAGATGATTTACCTCAACTGAGGATTTAATCCACTAATCGCACGGATTACAATGGTTCTCCACTTAGTCAGCAACTAAGTCTTCCAGAGTCTTCTGATCACACACTGATCACTCCAGGAACAACTGCTTAGATACCCTCTAAGACTTTCTAGAGTATTCTGATCCACACGATCACTCTAGTTACAACCTGCTTAGATAACCTCTAAGACTTCCTAGAGTATTCTGATCCACACGATCACTCTAGTTCCTTACAACTTAATGTAATCAATTCTAAGAGTATTACAATTGCTTCTTAAAAGCTATAATCACAAACTGTGATATTTCTCTTAACGTTTAAGCTTAATCTCACTAATATATTACAACAGCAATGTAGTGAGCTTTGATGAAGATGAAGATTCTGAGCTTTGAGTAGAACAGAGTTTCAGCAAGTTAATATGAGTTGTTTTGTGCAGAATCGTTAACCTTGCTTCTCATCAGAACTTCATATTTATAGGCGTTGGAGAAGATGACCGTTGAGTGCATTTAATGCTTTGCGTGTTCCGTACAGCATCGCATTTAATGTTATACGCTTTTGTCAACTACCTCGAGCCTTGTTCACGCTGTGTCTACTGACGTTGCCTATAATAGCTTTTAACGTTCCTTTTGTCAGTCAGCGTAGCTTGCCACTTGTACTTCCTTCTGATCTGATGTTTGTGAATACAACGTTTGAATATCATCAGAGTCAAACAGCTTGGTGCAAAGCATCTTCTGATCTTCTGACCTTGAAGTGCTTCTGAGCGTGATACCATCAGAACTTCAGTGCTTCTGATCTCATGTTCTTCTGATGCTTCCATAGACCCATGTTCTGATTCTGCTTCGACCATCTTCTGATGTCTTGCCAGACCATGTTCTGATGTTGCATGCTGAACCCTTTGAGACAAAGCTTCTGAGCGCTGAATTATGCGTACTCTTTATATATTTCCTGAAAAGGAAATTGCATTGGATTAGAGTACCATATTATCTTAAGCAAAATTCATATTATTGTTATCATCAAAACTAAGATAATTGATCAGAACAAATCTTGTTCTAACAGTTGATACCTTCTTTGATTGGCTACCCTGAGGGGGGAAGTTTGAATACTCGGTGGAGTAGATGCATTTTGATTAAGTACCCTGAGGGGAAGAGTTTGAAGACTCCATTGAGCGTGATAAAGTTGCTTTCATAGTTTGGCTGACTTCAAAGGAAGTAGACTTAAGGATCATGATAAGATGTACATAATCAGGGGCAGTCACAACGAGGAATCTCTCTCGTGAGTTCAGCTAATCTGGGGCAATCAAATCGAGGTTAGACATCTCAAAATTCGACCAATCAGGATCAATCAAGTCGAGGAATCTCTCTCTTGATTTCAACCAATATGAAGTAGTGATGTCGAGGCATTCTCTCAAAATTCAATCAATCAGGGATAATCATGACGAGGAATCTCTCTTGTGAATTCAATAAATCTGAGGCAGTGATGTCGAGACATCTCTCTCAGGATTCAGTCAATCTAGGGCAATTACGTCGAGATTCGAAAAATCTCTTCAAGGATCTGTTCATCAAGAGAAAGAATATTTCAAATAATTGAATATGCTGGGGAATAATTTTCTCAAGTAATTGTGGTGTAAGGATCCTTTCGATTCAAATGTCTTCGTAAATCAGATATCTTCACAAGTCAGACATCCCGGGGCATACTCTTTTGGTTTGTATTGAAGAAACTGTCATTCACCTATAAGTTGCGGTTGGTTATCACATAGTGGAGAAGTATCAAAATGCTTTTCCCCAGCAAGTTCCTCTCTCCCCAAGCATAGGAGTTTATTTCTCATGAGAGTTAGTTTCTGTTTCTTAAGCATAGGAGTTTATTTCTCCTAGAAAAGTCTCTCCCCGAGCATAGGAGTTTATTTCTCCTGAGAATTCATTCTCTCCAAGTATAAGAGTTTATTTCTCCTCGGAGTTGTTCCACTCATCCTAGAAAGGGTTCCTTATACGAATTTCTCATCCCCAACATGGTGAATCGAGGGAATCTCCTCAAGATGAAAATCTCCTGGTAGTGGCACATGGTGAGAAGTCAGAAGTTATTTGACGCTCCGCAAGTCAAATAAGAAGTATATCTTGCAAGTTAAAGTCCAATATCTATTGGCGTCCCACAGAGTTCACAACACTAAGGGGATTCTCCCTGGTGTTTACCTCTCCCGAGGTCAGAGACGAAGCTCAATCGACAAGTCAATGGAATATTCTCTAAAGGGCCCTCGTTATCACTGCATATAGTAATCATTGCATTCACACTGCATCTACAAAAAATGCGTAGCATTTCCATGAATATGGAGCATTACGCCATGGAAAAATTTAAACATACATCGATACATAAGCCAAGTTTGTATGTGCTCCAAAGGCACAAAGTAATATATCCCCAAAAAGAAGTCTCACTTTCTCCATCCAATGTGGATTGGATACAGAGTCATTCTTCGTCAAGATCATTGTCTCCATGGTTATTTCCTGTTTGTTGAGCTCAATCGTTTGGATAACCCATACTTTATGTGTGGCAATTCGAATGATTGTCACTCTTGTAGAATTACACCCCGCCTTTTGGCCTGAGGGAACCATGTAGTTCTTATGTTCCGTAAGTAATAATACCTCCTTCAAAGTCTAGTGTTTACTGGCATCCTCTAGTAGAGTCTGGTCGTCACTAGTCCTCTCTTTGTACTTACTTTTTGTGAGTCCCCTTACTGCCTTTTGCATAAGGGATATCTTTTGCTTCTTGCAAATCTTGCTTTGGTTATTTCCCCGTATGCTGCATGCAGATTAGAGTGCGAATGAGGGTGAGCATTCAACCCATCTCATTTTTAATCATTTGAAATCCATACTATGTGTGGCAATTCGAATGATTCCCACCCTTGAAGAGTTACACCCCGCCTTTTGGCCTGAGGGATCCATGTAATTCTTATGCTTCGCAAGCATCAACACCTTTGTGTTTTTTAGTGTTTACTGATGTCTTCTAGTCGAGTCTAATGGTCACTAGTCTCCGTGGTTATTTTCCCGTTTTCTGAGTGCAATTGAAGTGAGGGTAATGTCTCATATCTCGATCATTTGGATAACCATACTTGGTGTTTGGCGGTTTGAATGATTGCCACTCTTGAAGAGTTACACCCCGTCTGTTGGCCTGAGGGATTCATGTAATTCTCGTGTTCTGCAACCACCAATGCCTTATTGAAATCCCAGTGTTTACTGGCATCCCCTGATTGATTCAAGTTATTACTAGCCTTTTCCTTAAAGTCCTGTCGTTACAGGCATCCTTTGGTTAGGTCTGATTGTTATTAGTCCTTTCCTTCAAAGTCTGGTTGTTACCAGTAAAAGTCCTGTTGTTATAGGCATCCTTTGGTCAGTTATAGTTGTTACTAGTCTGTTCCTTTAAAGTCCTATTGTTACAGGCATCCTTTGGTTAGGTCTGATTGTTATTAGTCCTTTCCTTCAAAGTCTGGTTGTTACCAGCAAAAGTCCTGTTGTTACAAGCATCCTTTGGTCAGTTCTAGTTGTTACTAGTCTGTTCCTTTAAAGTCCTGTTGTTACACGCATCCTTTGGTTAGGTATGATTGTTGTTAGTCCTTTCCTTCAAAGTCTGGTTGTTACCAGCAAAAGTCCTATTGTTACAGGCATCCTTTGGTCAGTTCTAGTTGTTACTAGTTTGTTCCTTTAAAGTCCTATTGTTACAAGCATCCTTTGGTTAGGTCTGATTGTTATTAGTCCTCTCCTTCAAAGTCAGGTTGTTACCAGTAAAAGTCCTGTGGTTACAGGCATCCTTTGGTCGAGTCTAGTTGTTACTAGTCTTTTCCTTAAAGTCCCATGGTTATGGGCATCCTTAAAAGTCTGGTTGTTACAAGTAAAAATCCTGTGGTTACAGGCATCCTTTGGTCGAGTCTAGTTGTTACTAGTCTTTTCCTTAAAGTCCCATGGTTATGGGCATCCTTCAAAGTCTGGTTGTTACCAGCAAAAGTCCTGTGGTTACAGGCATCCTTTGGTCGAGTCTAGTTGTTACTAGTCTTTTCCTTAAAGTCCCATGGTTATGGGCATCCTTCAAAGTCTGGTTGTTACCAGCAAAAGTCATGTTGTTATTGGCATCCTTTGGTCAGTTCTAGTTGTTACTAGTCTGTTCCTTTAAAGTCCTGTTGTTACAGGCATCCTTTGGTTAGGTCTGATTGTTATTAGTCCTTTCCTTCAAAGTCTGGTTGTTACCAACAAAAGTCCTGTTGTTACAGGCATCCTTTGGTCAGTTCTAGTTGTTACTAGTCTGTTCCTTTAAAGTCCTGTTGTTACAGGTATCCTTTGGTTAGGTCCGATTGTTATTAGTCCTATCCTTCAAAGTCTGGTTGTTACCGGTGAAAATCCTGTTGTTACAGGCATCCTTTGGTCGAGTCTAGTGGTTACTAGCCTTTTCCTTAAAGTCTTGTGGTTACAGGCATCCTTCGGGTAGGTCTGATTGTGATTGGTCCTTTCCTTCAAAGTCCGGTTGTTATCGGCAAAGGTCCAGTAGTTGATTGGCAATTCTTGTTTATGTCAAGCATTTAATAGTATCCCTTGTTTACAATCAGTAGTAACCGGTGTCCTCTTTCAAAATCACAATTACAAATGTCTCTTCAGAGTTGTTACTCCAGAGTGCTAATTTTTGGGTTCTTTGGTATTCAATCCACGTACACCTCAAATGTCTCGAACTTGTGTCGTTCATACGTTCAGGTCCAAGAAGATTGAATAGGGGCAGCTGTTGCACCCCAAAATTTGCCCATTTATTTATTCCCCAATTGGCCTTCACATCACATTCATGTGCATATATCATATAGGCCATTCATTCATCACATTCATCTATATCATGGTTACTATTTCGAATTGATAAGAAAAGAGCTTCTGCAGAAGAAATTCTTGATAAAAAAAAGAGAGAAGATTTGAAGTCTGATTGTATGACATCATCCCCATTGAAGTCCTCCTTAAATTAGGGTTTCACAATCTTCAACTCAAGGCATTGATTAGAAAATGTAAGCTTGAGGTTCATCTGGTCTTCCCAAATCAAGGTTTTGACCAAAGTCGACGCAGTTGACTTTTTGGTCAACATTTAATCAGGAGATGATTTTTTAGTATGAAAATACGGTTACCTTGAAGAAATGTTCAGTGGATTTGTGTTGATTGAAAACTGATTGAGAATTGAATGGAAAGCTGATTAATCGGAAAATTCATCTAGAACGGAGAAATCAGGACAATTGACTTTTTGGTCAAAGTCAAGGTCAACTGTCAAATATTGACTTCTGGTGGAAAATAGGTCAAAGAAAAGTCAACACAATTGATAAAAACTAAGAAAATCAAGACTTTCCAAATTTTGAAGTTAGTTGAAAATGGAATTACCAAAAATAGCAAGTTTAACACTTAGAAGGATTTTGAAAAGATTGAAGATTTGGTTCACTAGCTCACTTCAAGCCTATTTTACACGTGGAATATGGCATTATTTCAAAACAAGATCAACTACAAAATTGCTAAATTCATGGCAAGTTACAATTGTGTAGTTGGGAGTTTTCTCAATGGAAGCCTAGATTGAGATATATGAGGCTCTGAAAGTGGAGGATTAAAACTGATTCATGTCAAGTTGCATGACATACTTCTTGCCCAGTGCAAGCAATTTGACAAGCACGTGGTGTGCTATAGTTGAAGCCAGTCCTAGAGAATTACATGCGTTTTCAGGATTCAGAACCAATGTCAACCTCTTCTATCATATGTCTCCTTTCAAATGATTCAAATTTTGTGTCATTTGGTTAGGGTATAGATGAGATATGAGATCTTAAAGTCACGGGTACGAAATGGCACATGGGTTGACATCCAGCCGGTCATGCATGTAGGCGAGGCATAATTGTGTGTCGTCATGTTCCAGGTGAGTTTTCACATAGCTACAAGCATCCTTTCGGAGTAAGCTCAAATACAAAGATGTTCATATCATTGCAAGTTGAAAATGTCCAGTTGGAAGTTTCTTCAATAAGGGTTGGGATCAAGAGATACAGCGGAAAGAAGTCGATGTCTCGTTAGGTGTTTTGTGGTACACTTAGAACTCAGCTGAAAGTTTTATGAATCAGTCCAGGAGCCTGACTTCGAAAAGAAAATGCACGATATTCTGGCCACATTCTCGAGACGGATCCAACTGCGAAGTTGTTTATTTCATCCCAATGTGTAACTTCATAGAAGGAATCGACTCCAAATGTTGCGTGGATCCGGAGATATAAAGGGCAGAAGTCGAATTCGTTCGTTCGAATTAACAAAACAAACAGGCTGCTGCGGGTTCAAGGGCTGCAACAATTCCAAACTTAGTGCTGCTCATAGACTTGTTGAAGTCTCACAATTTCGAACAGGCATCGCATAAAAAAAACGGCAGCGTCTTAATAGTAGAAAGCCACGTGATGCATGTTGATGGCATTGCTCACATTGTTTGATCAAAAGTTGTGGCAAGAGATAAATTTGCTTTATCATATATTCCTCACCATACTAACATACACTCATCATGCCAATCAAACTTCACTATTAGCCATGCAAAAACAAACACTGCAAAATAAAAGGAGAAAAGAGCTTGCTTCAAAGAGAAAAAGGACGTGTGCTCTAAGTTGTTGTAATCAGAATATGCTGTGATGCAGTACCACCATAAGCCATATACACACTCACACTATATAACACATCAAATCCTCTCATTTTCAGGCCAGACGATTCATTCTCTTTTTTCAGTTTTGAGATTCTCCTTTCTCCCTCCACTTCACTCTCTCATAGTTCTTTGCTCTCATCCCCACCTCCGGCTACCATAACAAACCTAACCAACCACCCCCGGCCACCACAACAAACTCTCAAGCACCTTCAAATCATGGTTTTAAATTGCGGTTGCGGCTGCGGATGCGGTTGCGGTTGCGGGTGTTGCGATTGCGGCTATTGCGGTTGCTGCGATGCGTATTGCGGCCGTTGCGGTGTGAATTTTTATAGGGATTGTTTGAAATACAATGATTAAAAAACACTTAATCTTAAGTTTTTTAAGTAAATTAAGTTTTAAATTTCTAATATATTGTTCTTTTGAAAAAAATACTTGAAGAAACATGATTGAAATTGTCTGATGTGGTTTCAAATATAATTGGAGACGTAATTTGAAATCACATGGCAATTGCGGTCCGATGCGGTTGCGGAGACAACCGCATCCGCAATATTGCAGGTGCAATTGCGGTTGCGGACCGCAATTTAAAACCATGCTTCAAATATTCATTTGTTTCCAAACTTCATCATCTTCAAACTCAGCATATCCATCATCTCTTTGAATCAATCTCCGTCTTCAGCTAACTCCAAGCACCACCATTATCTCCTCGCATAGTGTCATCATCAAGTCAGCGCCACAAGTGAAGCAATAAGCCCAAGGTTCTCGCAAGATTTCTGAGTTTATTTTTGAGAAATCGGTAGAAGCTCTTAACAGTAGAACGCATTCATCATTGTCATTCCGTGCAAGAGGTCGCTATAGAAGTGTTGCTGCTCTGTGCATTCCAAGATATTTCTGAAGGATAGAAAAACACTTAGAAAGGGGGGGATTGAATAAGTGTGACTTTAAATCTTGGACGATAAAAATAAAATGCACAATTATTTTTATCCTGGTTCGCTGTTAACGAAGCTACTCCAGTCCACCCCCGCAGAGATGATTTACCTCAACCTGAGGATTTAATCCACTAATCGCACGGATTACAATGGTTTTCCACTTAGTCCGCAACTAAGTCTTCCAGAGTCTTCTGATCACACACTGATCACTCCAGGAACAACTGCTTAGATACCCTCTAAGACTTTTCTAGAGTCTACTGATCAACACGATCACTCTAGGCTTAGTTCACTCCTAAGACTTCCCTAGAGTATTCTGATCAACACGATCACTCTAGTTACAAACTGCTCAGCCAACTGCTAAGACTTCCTAGAGTATACTGATCACACGATCACTCTAGTTCCTTACAACTTAATGTAATCTATTCAAGAGTTTACAAATGCTTCTTAAAAGCTATAATCACAACTGTGATATTTCTCTTACAGTTTAAGCTTAATCTCACTAAGATATTACAAAAGCAATGTAGTGAGCTTTGATGAAGATGAAGATTCTGAGTTTAGATTTGAATAGCGTTTCAGCAAGTTTGATATAAGTCGTTTTGGTGCAGAATCGTTAACCTTGCTTCTCATCAGAACTTCATATTTATAGGCGTTGAGAAGATGACCGTTGAGTGCATTTAATGCTTTGCGTGTTCCGTACAGCATTGCATTTAATGTTATACGCTTTTGTCAACTACCTCGAGCCTTGTTCACGCTGTGTCTACTGACGTTGCCTTTAGTAGCTTTAACGTTCCTTTTGTCAGTCAGCGTAGTCTGCCACGTGTACTTCCTTCTGATCTGATGTTTGTGAATATAACGTTTGAATATCATCAGAGTCAAACAGCTTGGTGCATAGCATCTTCTGATCTTCTGATCTTGAAGTGCTTCTGAGCGTGATACCATCTTCTGATCTTCAGTGCTTCTGATCTCATGTTCTTCTGATGCTTCCATAGACCCATGTTCTGATTCTGCTTCGACCATCTTCTGATGTCTTGCCAGACCATGTTCTGATGTTGCATGCTGAACCATTTGAGACACATCTTCTGAGCGCTGAATTATGCGTACTCTTTATATATTTCCTGAAAGGGAAATTGCATTGGATTAGAGTACCATATTATCTTAAGCAAAATTCATATTATTGTTATCATCAAAACTAAGATAATTGATAAGAACAAATCTTGTTCTAACAATCTCCCCCTTTTTGATGATGACAAAAAACATATATAAATGATATGAATTTGCGATCAGAAAGAGTAGACGGCAAAAGACAAATTACACAGCTATAGCATAAGCATATGAATATGTCTCCCCCTGAGATTAACAATCTCCCCCTGAGATAAATAATCTCCCCCTGAAATAAATACTCGAAGAACTTTGATAAAAGACTTCCCTGATTATTTCGGTAGAGACGATCATATAAGCTTCTGTCTTCAGAGAATTCATAGCTTCTGACTTCTGCTTCCATTGGACAGCTTCAGAACTTGAATTTCTTTAGATCCTTAGAACACTCACAGCTTCTGATTCCTGCTTCCATCTAGGACAGCTTCAGAACTTGAATTTCTTTGATCTTCAGAACATTCACAGCTTCTGACTTCTGCTTCCCTCGGATAGCTTCAGAACTTTGAATGTCTACCAACATCACTTCATGCTAGATTTGTATCAGAACATTGTTGAATGTACCAGAGCATCATCAGAGCATCTCTACATCCTGAAATGTTACAGAACAAAAACTAAACGACAAAAGTCAGCATGAACGAGTTAGAACATAAAATGTATATTCAAATACATGATATGTATCAGAGCCAAATGTATCAGAGCATTTAGGCTAAAACGTGTATCAGAGCAAATAATGTATCAGAGCCATAACATTATATGTATCAGAGCAAATAGAATTTTGTCAGAACAGGATAGACAATGATATTCAAATTCTATTATCAGTGCTTCTGATCGTGCTTCTGATTCCTGAAGCTTGACAGCACTCAGCTTGCTTCAGTTTCCATGGTTTTGCAGCACTCAGCTTGCTTCAGTTTCCATGGTTTTGCTTCTTGTGTTTGCTTCTGAAGATTCACTTCACTTCTGTACCTGCAAAACACTTAAACCATATAGAACTTGCAGTTCTTGTTAGTGAATGTGTGGGAGCTTTACCCAGCAACTGATAGATTTAATCAAATCATTTATCATTTATCTTCTCCCCCTTTTTGTCATAACATCAAAAAGAATATTTAAAAAGATTCAGATGCATAAAACGACAAAAGAAAACATTTACTGGAATGTAAAACACAAAGAAACTTTTCATTGATAATCAAAAGATATTACAAAAGGTTCCTATGTTTAACAAGATGAGAAACATTCCTAGCAAATACAAAGTAGAATTTCCAAAGAGGAAATGACTACAAAAATTAAAAAAACAACATTCGGTCAAGAAACTCAACATAGAAGTTGAGCATATCTTCCTACAACTCAAGAAAGTCTTCTGTCTTTGGATGAAAGTTGATAACAACATCAAAGAAGGATCTGACTTGAGAGGTATTAGAAGAGCCATCCCGAGATGCACAGAGATCTGTCGCCTTTGAGACATGGAGCTTCAACAGGCTTAGGGTGAACGCTAGGTTTTGAGAGAAGAAATGAAAAACGAGAGAGAGAGAGAAAAAAAACTTTTAAGAGGAAAACAAAGAGATAGGAAACCAAAAACCATTTTGAGGAGTATTTAAAAAGAAATAAAATGAAACGAATGATGAAAAGCATTTAATGTTACGTGACGTGAGGAGAGATAATAAAGACAAATGAGGTGACTAGCACAGTTACCTATGGTCGGCGTCCCTTCAACTGCACGCACGTTTATCCACGAATAGTAACGACAGGTTTACCATCCCGAGATAAAACGTAACAGCTGTTTTGCTTTACAAGAGGTTCTGAATCAACTTAGACAATGAAACGTTAGTAATAACCGAATCATAATTTCTAAAAGATTTCAATCAGAACTTCTGATAAAAAAAAATAATCCATTTTCATTTCAGAAAATACTCATACATGAGAACTTCTCATCTTCTCATTCTGGGCATAAATCCATACTGATGTTCTTCAGAATGAATTTAAACCTATCTTCAGCCAGGGGTTTTGTAAAGATATCAGCCCATTGATGGTCTGTATCAACAAAGTTTAAAGAAATAACACCCTTCTGAACATAGTCCCTTATGAAATGATGTTTAATCTCAATATGTTTAGCTTTTGAATGAAGAATAGGATTCTTAGATAAACATATAGCAGAAGTATTATCACAGAATATAGGAATGTTACTCTCAAATATCTGATAATCTTCTAACTGACTCTTCATCCAGAGCATCTGTGTACTACAGCCAGCAGCAGCGACATATTCTGCTTCTGTCGTTGATAGAGCAATAGTTGCTTGCTTCTTGCTGTACCAGGAGATCAAATGACTTCCAAGAAATTGGCAACTTCCTGAAGTACTTTTTCTTTCAATTCTGTCTCCAGCATAATCAGCATCGCAGAATCCTACTAAGTTGTATTCTTTAGATTTTCTGTAAACTAAACCAACATTAGTAGTACCTTTCAGATACCTTAGAATTCTCTTAACAGCAGTTAAATGAGATTCTCTAGGATCTGATTGGAATCTAGCACACAAACAAACACTGAACAGAATGTCAGGTCTAGAAGCAGTCAAATATAGAAGAGATCCAATCATACCTCTGTATAACTTCTGATCTACCTTCTTACTTACCTCATCCTTACCTAGGATGCATGTTGGATGCATAGGAGTTTTGGCTTCTTTGCAGTCCAGAAGATTAAACTTCTTCAGAAGTTCCTTCACATACTTGGTTTGGTGAACATATGTTCCTTCTGATGTTTGATTTATTTGTATTCCAAGGAAATACTTGAGTTCTCCCATCATGCTCATTTCAAACTCGGCCTGCATAGACTTAGCAAACTCCTTTCCAAGTGTAGCATTAGATGTTCCAAAAATAATGTCATCTACATATATTTGACAAATTAAAATATCCTTTTCAAAGGTTTTACAAAAGAGAGTAGTGTCCACTTTTCCTCTAGTGAAACCATTATCTAGAAGGAAAGAACTTAAGCGTTCATACCAAGCTCTGGGAGCTTGCTTCAATCCGTATAATGATTTCTTAAGTTTAAAAACATGATTAGGAGACATAGAGTCTTCAAAACCAGGAGGTTGATGGACATAAACTTCTTCATCTATATAACCATTTAAGAAGGCACTCTTAACATCCATCTGATAGAGAGTGATGTTATGTTGAGTGGCAAAAGAAATTAATAGACGAATAGACTCTAACCTGGCCACTGGTGCAAAGGTTTCTGTATAATCAATCCCTTCTTGCTGACTATAACCCTGAGCCACCAGTCTGGCTTTGTTCCTTACCACTTCACCTTTCTCACTGAGCTTGTTTCTGAAGACCCATTTTGTACCAATTATATTGAATCCATCTGGTCTAGGAACAAGATCCCACACATCATTCCTTGTAAACTGATTCAGTTCTTCTTGCATAGCAATTATCCAGTCTGGATCTTCTAGAGCATGATCAACAGAAGTTGGCTCGATCAAAGATACAAGACCTAATTGACAGTCTGCATTGTTCTTAAGGAATGCTCTTGTTCTGATTGGATCATCCTTCTTTCCAAGAATGACATCTTCTGAATGACCAGAGATGAGTCTGGATGATCTTCTGACAGACGGTTCTTCAGAAATACTCAGATCCTCCAGAGAAGCTGATACTTGATCTTCAGATTCTTTGCTTCTGAGAAGCTCTGCTTCTGATGCGTTGCTTCTTGGCTCAACAACTTCTGATATGTCAATATCATAACCTGCAAAATTATCAACCTGCTTTGGTTTTTCAGAACCAAGCTTATCATCAAACCTGATATTGATTGATTCTTCTACAACCAATGTTTCAGTATTGTATACTCTGTAGCCTTTTGAGCGTTCAGAATATCCAAGAAGGAAACATTTTTGAGCTTTGGAATCAAACTTACCAAGATGATCTTTAGTGTTCAGAATAAAGCATACACATCCAAAAGGATGGAAATATGAAATGTTGGGCTTTCTATTCTTCCACAATTCATAGGGAGTCTTATTTAGAATAGGTCTGATAGAGATTCTATTCTGAATATAGCATGCAGTGTTTATTGCTTCTGCCCAGAAATGCTTAGCCATATTGGTTTCATTGATCATGGTTCTGGCCATTTCTTGCAGAGTCCTATTCTTTCGCTCTACAACCCCATTTTGCTGTGGAGTTCTAGGACAAGAGAAATCATGGGCAATACCATTTTCTTTGAAGAACTCTTCAAAGGATCTGTTCTCAAATTCACCACCATGATCACTTCTGACCTTTATGATTTTACACTCTTTTTCAGACTGAATCTGAATGCAGAAATCAAAGAACACTGAATGAGTCTCGTCCTTGTGTTTCAAGAATTTTACCCACGTCCAGCGACTATAATCATCTACGATGACTAATCCATATTTCTTTCCTCTGACAGATGCTGTTTTGACTGGTCCAAACAGATCAATGTGCAAGAGTTCTAATGGCCTTGAGGTAGAAACAACATTCTTAGACTTGAATGCAGGTTTGGAGAACTTGCCCTTCTGACATGCTTCACAAAGAGCATCTGATTTGAATTTCAGATTAGGGAGTCCTCTGACAAGATTCAGTTTGTTAATCTGAGAGATCTTTCTCAAACTAGCATGACCTAATCTCCTGTGCCAGACCCACTGCTCTTCAGAAACAGACATAAGACAAGTCACCTTCTGACTCATAAGATCTTGCAGATCTGTCTTATAAATGTTGTTCTTCCTCTTGCCTGTAAATAGGATTGAGCCATCCTTCTGATTTACAGCCTTGCAAGACTCTTGATTAAAGATTATATCATAACCATTGTCACTTAATTGACTGATAGATAAGAGGTTATGAGTTAATCCTTCTACAAGAAGTACATTAGAAATGGAAGGAGAGTTACCAGACTTTATAGTTCCAGAGCCAATTATCTTGCCCTTCTGATCTCCTCCAAACTTGACTTCTCCACCAGACTTAAGCACCAGGTCTTGGAACATAGACCTTCTTCCTGTCATGTGTCGTGAGCATCCAGAGTCCAGGTACCATGACATGTTGTGCTTTGTCCTTCTTGCAGCCAAGGATATCTGCAATAGGAATAATCTTATCCTTAGGTACCCACATTTTCTTGGGTCCTTTCTTGTTAGATTTTCTCAAGTTCTGATTGAACTTGGATTTAACATTGTAAGTAATAGGAGGAACAGCATGATAATTTTTAATATGAGTTTCATGATATTTCCTAGGTTGTGTCACATGCTTCTTGGTGTGTGTTATGTGAAAACTTTGTGCATGTGAAGTGTGCCTAATATCATGAGAGTGGCCATACTTGAACTGATCATACAATGGCTTGTATGTAATTTTCATTTCATCAACAGGTTCAAGTTTGTATGGGGTTTCACCCTCATAACCAATGCCAACTCTTTTGTTTCCAGACACAGCATATATCATAGAAGCTAGCTGACTTCTGCCAATACTTCTAGATAAGAACTTCCTGAAACTTAAATCATATTCTTTCAGAATATGGTTTAGACTAGGAGTGGATTTTTCTGAATCAGAAGGAGATCCAACATTATTGGATAATTTTAAAAGTTTATCTTTCAATTCAGAATTTTCCAATTCAAGCCTCTTTGTTTCAAATTCAAACAGCTTTTTCAGCTTTTTGTATTTAATACAAATCTGAGACTTGGATTCCAGAAGTTCAGGTAATCCGGAAACTAACTCATCTCTAGTAAGTTCAGAAAATACCTCTTCAGAATCTGATTCTGATGTAGATTCTGATCCGTCATCTTCTGTCGCCATCAGCGCACAGTTGGCCTGCTCATCTTCTGAATCATCTTCTGACTCATCCCAGGTTGCCATAAGACCTTTCTTCTTATGAAACTTTTTCTTGGGACTTTCCTTCTGAAGATTTGGACATTCATTCTTGTAGTGTCCAGGCTCATTGCATTCATAGCACATGACTTTCTTCTTGTCAAATCTTCTGTCATCAGAAGATTCTCCACGTTCAAATTTCTTTGAACTTCTGAAGCCTCTGAACTTCCTTTGCTTGGTCTTCCAGAGTTGATTTAGCCTTCTGGAGATTAAGGACAGTTCATCTTCTTCTTCAGATTCTGATTCTTCAGGATCTTCTTCTCTAGCCTGAAAAGCGTTAGTGCATTTCTTGATATTTGATTTTAATGCAATAGACTTACCTTTCTTTTGAGGCTCATTTGCATCCAGCTCAATCTCATGGCTTCTCAAGGCACTGATCAGCTCTTCCAGAGAAACTTCATTCAGATTCTTTGCAATCTTGAATGCAGTCACCATAGGACCCCATCTTCTGGGTAAGCTTCTGATGATCTTCTTTACGTGATCCGCCTTGGTGTATCCTTTGTCAAGAACTCTCAATCCAGCAGTAAGAGTTTGAAATCTTGAAAACATCTTTTCAATGTCTTCATCATCCTCCATCTTGAAGGCTTCATACTTCTGGATTAAAGCTAGAGCTTTGGTCTCCTTGACTTGAGCGTTTCCTTCATGAGTCATTTTCAAGGACTCATATATGTCATAGGCTGTTTCCCTGTTTGATATTTTCTCATACTCAACATGAGAAATAGCATTCAGCAAAACAGTTCTGCATTTATGATGATTCCTGAAATGCTTCTTTTGATCATCATTCATTTCTTGCCTTGTCAGCTTTACGCCTCTGGCATTTACAGGATGTTTGTAACCATCCATCAGAAGATCCCATAGATCACCATCTAGACCAAGAAAGTAACTTTCCAGTTTATCTTTCCAGTATTCAAAGTTTTCACCCTCAAATACCGGCGGTCTTGTATAACCATTGTTACCGTTGTATTGCTCAGCAGAGCCAGATGTAGATGCAGGTGGATTTGTCGGAGTTTCACCAGCCATCTTTTATATGAAGCGTTTTTCTCTTCCTGAATCTTTTCTAAACACGGTTAAGTGCTTGCACCTTAGAACCGGCGCTCTGATGCCAATTGAAGGATAGAAAAACACTTAGAAAGGGGGGGATTGAATAAGTGTGACTTTAAATCTTGGACGATAAAAATAAAATGCACAATTATTTTTATCCTGGTTCGCTGTTAACGAAGCTACTCCAGTCCACCCCCGCAGAGATGATTTACCTCAACCTGAGGATTTAATCCACTAATCGCACGGATTACAATGGTTTTCCACTTAGTCTGCAACTAAGTCTTCCAGAGTCTTCTGATCACACACTGATCACTCCAGGAACAACTGCTTAGATACCCTCTAAGACTTTTCTAGAGTCTACTGATCAACACGATCACTCTAGGCTTAGTTCACTCCTAAGACTTCCCTAGAGTATTCTGATCAACACGATCACTCTAGTTACAAACTGCTCAGCCAACTGCTAAGACTTCCTAGAGTATACTGATCACACGATCACTCTAGTTCCTTACAACTTAATGTAATCTATTCAAGAGTTTACAAATGCTTCTTAAAAGCTATAATCACAACTGTGATATTTCTCTTACAGTTTAAGCTTAATCTCACTAAGATATTACAAAAGCAATGTAGTGAGCTTTGATGAAGATGAAGATTCTGAGTTTAGATTTGAATAGCGTTTCAGCAAGTTTGATATAAGTCGTTTTGGTGCAGAATCGTTAACCTTGCTTCTCATCAGAACTTCATATTTATAGGCGTTGAGAAGATGACCGTTGAGTGCATTTAATGCTTTGCGTGTTCCGTACAGCATTGCATTTAATGTTATACGCTTTTGTCAACTACCTCGAGCCTTGTTCACGCTGTGTCTACTGACGTTGCCTTTAGTAGCTTTAACGTTCCTTTTGTCAGTCAGCGTAGTCTGCCACGTGTACTTCCTTCTGATCTGATGTTTGTGAATATAACGTTTGAATATCATCAGAGTCAAACAGCTTGGTGCATAGCATCTTCTGATCTTCTGATCTTGAAGTGCTTCTGAGCGTGATACCATCTTCTGATCTTCAGTGCTTCTGATCTCATGTTCTTCTGATGCTTCCATAGACCCATGTTCTGATTCTGCTTCGACCATCTTCTGATGTCTTGCCAGACCATGTTCTGATGTTGCATGCTGAACCATTTGAGACACATCTTCTGAGCGCTGAATTATGCGTACTCTTTATATATTTCCTGAAAGGGAAATTGCATTGGATTAGAGTACCATATTATCTTAAGCAAAATTCATATTATTGTTATCATCAAAACTAAGATAATTGATAAGAACAAATCTTGTTCTAACAATTTCAGGTAAGCCTTGAACTCCCTGAACATGATAGGAACATGTGTTAAGGCATATTGCATCCATGGTTTTAAATTGCGGTTGCGGCTGCGGATGCGGTTGCGGTTGCGGGTGTTGCGATTGCGGCTATTGCGGTTGCTGCGATGCGTATTGCGGCCGTTGCGGTGTGAATTTTTATAGGGATTGTTTGAAATACAATGATAAAAAAACACTTAATCTTAAGTTTTTTAAGTAAATTAAGTTTTAAATTTCTAATATATTATTCTTTTGAAAAAAATACTTGAAGAAACATGATTGAAATTGTCTGATGTGGTTTCAAATATAATTGGAGACGTAATTTGAAATCACATGGCAATTGCGGTCCGATGCGGTTGCGGAGACAACCGCATCCGCAATATTGCAGGTGCAATTGCGGTTGCGGACCGCAATTTAAAACCATGATTGCATCTGGTTTACATGTTTTGGATGAGTACGTATATGATTCTTGCAGATTCTTGCGGGTTTGAGATTCATGATGTTAAGCTTCGTTTCATTGCGTTTTGATATGATAATTTTGCTCCTGGCACGTTCAGATGTGGATTAGTATGTTTAGTTGGAGTTTTGTGAAGTTTATTCTTGGTTAGGGTTTTAGAAACGCCCTCGGTTTGAATGCTAGAGTAGGAATTAGGAAAAAATAACGCTGGATCTGGAATCTACGCAAAATTTCGAGTGAGAAAGTGGCCCTTGGTTTCGTTTCTGAGCATTTTGGTCCGGCACCGGTGGTGTTGCTCCCCGGAGAAGACGAACGGAGGCATCTCCGGCGTCTGAGTTTTGTTTTATTACTCCCGTTCTATTTGCGTACGTGGCATGTCCCTACTGGTGCTTTCTCCCAGTTTTTGTTTTGTTTAAATGATTGGTTTATTACGTGTGTGTCCGTGATTGGTTCTGGCAGTCTTTTGTCTTTAGTGACTTAAATAAAATTGACCCATCGATGCATTGTACACATTTTTTTCACGTCACCTTCTGTATGTTGAACCATATTATAAAATCCATGCAAAAGAATTATAAAACTGGGAAATGCTGTGAATAATTGATGTAAGGCAAAAGCAATGTAATAGTGGTTGGGCCACGCATGTTTGGGCCTGTAATGTTTTCTGGATTATACACCCCCATTGCAACTGCTGTCATGAATTTGATGTAGTGGGCCAACAGATTTATTTTTACACCACCCAGTTCTGGCCCAGTGCGCCTTTAGTGTAGATTTTAATTCAGTTGATTTTTGCTGATTCACCCCCTCTGCTGATAATAAAAAAAAACAAATAAAAATAATTCTTTTTTGTTTTTCTTGCTTCTTAATTGATTTTTGCCCTAAATAAAAATTGATAAAATTAGTTTCTTGACCAATTAGAATTTTAGGAATAATTGTTTTAATTAGATTTTAATTGATGATTTCTTTGAATTTTGATTGGTTCATAAATAAAAATACTTAGTTTTTGTTAGTTTTAAATTCTTGGAAATAGCTTAAACATGAATAAAAAATACAAAAATTACTTGTGAATATTTTCATGGTTAGTTTAGATTTTAATTCTTTCTTTTTGTGAATATTTTCATATTTTGAGAAATGTCTAAAATACCCCTAGTTGTTAAAGTTGACTTTAGTCAACTTAAACAACTTTCTTCTTAGTTAATTCCCTTTAGATGTTAGGCTAATCCTTAATTAGGAATTAGACTTGTAGATTAGAATGACAATTGGATTAGAGAATAGGTTAGTTCCCCTTGTTCATTCTTTTTTCTTTTCAAATTTAAAATGCTTAATAAATAAAGAGGCGAATCATACTTTACTAATAGTGAGAGAGAAATGAGTGGGATTTATTCCCTAATCTGTTTCTTAATCGCTTAACTACCTTGTCCCGACGATCCTTTTTATTGTTAAACGTTAGATTGTTTCGAGATGCATCTTTGTAACACATTTTTTCTATTGATTTAAGGTCAAATTTAGAAGTGTATTAAATTCTGGTACGTCTGGAGATGTATCTCTAAAATCTAGATGCATAAATTTTTAAGGTGTCATAATAATGCCTAAGGTACATTAAAATTCCCTAAATTTAAAACATATATATTTGCAAGTTGCAACCAGTCAATGATCACATGTTCTCCATTGAGATTGAACTCTTGGATATTTTATTGAAATGACAAATTAACTATTATATAAAAAACACCCAATACAACAAGGCGTAAGGTATGCCAATAAAATTCCCTAGCTCTACTCTATATTTGGACCATTTTATTTACTCCATAGAGGCAACAACCTAATAAATTTAGAAGATCTAGAAAAAAAACACTTGAGATGTGAAACCACCTCATATCCCCAATAACCACCAAAGCATTCGCATGTTTAGTCGAAGAGAAGTCACATTGTCCTTCTATAAAATTCCGAGGAAAGTGGTGAAAAAATATCAAGCATTCAAAGTAGATTCTTATGGGGAGGGGTGGATGAAAAAAGGAGGATTCACTGGTTGAAGTAGGAGGCAGTCACCATGCCTTTCGAGAAAGGGGGGTTAGGAGTGAAAAATATTGCGGTTTTTAACTTGGCCCTTCTCAACAAATGGAGGTGGAGGATTCTCCAAGGACATAACGCTTTATGGTTTAATATTTTGAAAGCTCGGTATGGATACCTATCTTTAAAAGTGTGTGGTGATGCTAGAGGTTTTAAAGTTCCATCTTCCTCGTCGTTTTGGTGGAAGGACATTTTAAAGGATGATTCTTCCTTTTTAAGTGATCCTATGGTGGATTGTAATAGATTTTACATTCATAATGGTTACAACACTCCTTTTTGGGATTTTATTTGGTTGGAAGGTGGCTTACCTTTAAAAGAGGAATTTCCAGATTTATTCAAGGTGTCTTGTTTGAAGAATGTTTCAGTAGCGGGAATGGGCGGGTGGGTAGAAGGAGAGTGGAGGTGGGGTAAATTCGGGATTTTGACACTTACTTGGAAGATCCCGTTAATTTGGTTTATTTTGGGAAATTAAAGAGGCGGGTTGAAGTGTTCAACGGGTGGGAGGAAGGTAAGGATTAAGTGGTTTGGAATGGTAATTCGGGCTTGGAATTTTCGGTTGCTTCTTATTATGCGTATTATGAAAGACTTCGTACTTCTTATGGTCCCTCTAATAGGTGTGACGAAGGCTTCGGGATCATTTGGAAAATGGAGGTGCCGTTTAGAATCAAAGCTTTTGGATGGAGACTTTTTCACGATTGGCTCCCCACTAAGGATCTTTTGTTACTTAGAGGTATCCCTTTCTCTTTAGACAATTTAAATTGCTCTTTATGTGGGAGTTGTTTGGAAAATAGTAAACATTTATTCTTTGGATGTCGGGTGGCTAAGAAGATGTGGAGTGAGATTGTTTGGTGGGTTGGAAAAGAGGCTTTGGTGGAGGAATAAAGTTTGTCTAACTTTATGGAGTGACACTATTTTTTTTACCAAAATGATGTCAACGATAGAAGAACGGGTATTGTGTGGCTAGCTACTACATGGACCCTTTGGCTTTTAAGGAACGGAGTTTGTTTTCGGAAGGATAAGTGGAATGTGAATAATACCGTTTGGAACATTAAAGAGTTGGCTTGGAGGTGGTCTTTTTATGGGAAAATTACCTATCCCAATTACTCCTTTTACAAGTTTGTTAAGGATCCCTTTTGTTTCCTCTCGTAAATGTAATTGGTTTGAAATTTTTCTTTTTTGGTTGGTTTTTCCGTCTCTTCGTGTAATCGGGTTTGAGAACCCTTAGTTCTCCCTATTAATATATCTTGCTTACACAAAAAAAAAAATCGATAACATCACTGCAAAACATAGCCATCAAACCTAATGACAGTTCCAGCCCATAGAAAGATTCATAGAAAACTTACAACCTCCACCGATGATTAGGGATGACTACTCAAAACTCCATGCCAATCGGACTATTGCAAGGACAAAAATAACAATTCGACGATCCAAACATCACGCATTAAAACAACCAAAATTGTATCCTGCACAATTCTGATTCCATTCCTTGAAATATTTTCTGATCCCCACGGCAAGACTCTCCTTACTACAAGGGTACCATTTCCACCCCCACCAAGCTAACTTCAACCGAAAAACCTGGCTTAACCTCCAAGACACTCCATCATATTGACTATCCATTGATGAAACGAATAATTAAAACCGTAATCGCGGCCGCAATATTGCTGATGCGGTAGCCTCCGCATCCGCATCGGGCCGCAATTGCGGTGTGATTTGTAATCATACGTCCAATAGCAATAGAATTCGCATCAAACACCTTCACCCATGTTTCTTCACATATTTCTATCATAACTATACATTTAAGAATCCATAAACTCAATTTATATGTGATTTATAATGTAAAATATTAACATTACGTTATTTTTAATGGTGTATTTCAAATATTTCATAATTTAAATTTACGCCGCAACGGCCATAATGCGCATCGCAGCAACCGCAATGGCCGCAATCGCAACACTCGCGACCGCAACCGCATCCGCGACCGTAACCGTAATTTAAAACCATGATTTGAGTCAACAATT
Source organism: Vicia villosa (assembly GCF_029867415.1). Classification (NCBI taxonomy): domain Eukaryota; kingdom Viridiplantae; phylum Streptophyta; class Magnoliopsida; order Fabales; family Fabaceae; genus Vicia; species Vicia villosa. Next base: position 120,197 of record NW_026704954.1, on the reverse strand, counting down.
CCAAGACGTCACTTGGACATCTATATGTTGGATTTTCAAAATTAAATTATTGTTCAAAACATGTTGGACTATGAAACACACAACACAACGTTGTTTATTGTCTTATATTATTGCTACAACCTTGCTTGAATTTCAATCAAACTTTTAAATTTTAAATTTTTACTCTTTTAAATTTTAAATCCTTACTCCCACCAATTCTATGTCTTATTCAGGTTTGATCATCATAGTATATTTATAAAAATAAATCAATTTTAAATTATGTCAGGGGACTATAATTTAATGGTATTTTCTCTGTTATATAATAGTATGAAGAATCAAATTCAAAAAATAAAATAAGTTAATTGTCTTGGTGTTGGGGGTAGGTATAGATGAAATAAAATAATTTATCAGTAATAGAAATTGAAAATACTTTTAAATTAATTATTTTAAATTTATCTTTAACATATTTTCAAGAAAAAATAATTTTTCTTTTAAGATTATATAAATAAATAAAATATTAGTAGGTTCCAATTACATACTCTTCTAGTTCAATAATATCAAAAATAGAAATATTCCCATAGTTTTAACGTGTTATTATATTAAACAGTTATTATCTACTAAACCCTAACAATGCACGATATATAAAACGACTTAGTATTACTTTGATTTATTCGGCAAGATGGCTGAGACCGTGTTTCTTCCTCTTGAATTGATAACAGAAATTCTGTTGAAGCTACCTGTCAAGACTCTACTACGTTTCAGGTGCGTCTGCAAATCATGGCTTTCTCTAATCTCTAATAAAAGATTTGCTACTTCACATTTTGAACTTGCGGCCACGCGTAGACTTATCTGTTGGAATTAAGGTTGTTTTTATGTGTAGGACAAGTGTTTAGAAATATTGGAGGCTTGAATAAAAACTTGATAGGTAGGAGAATTCTTTATGGAAGAGAGAACTTTGTATTTTGCTTTATACAACTTCAACAACTTCAACAATGGAGAAAGAAGTTGGAATCCACAAGCGACAAGAGGTCGTGGAAGAGGAAATTCATGGTCGAGGTACGAAAAATCACAAATCAAGTGCTTCAACTGCAACAAGATTGGTCATTATGCATCCGAGTGTAGATTCTCGAAGAAGGTTGAAGAGAAAGCTAACTTCGTAGAAGAAAAAGGTGGAGAAGAAGAAACTTTGTTACTCGCATGTCAAAACCAAGTTGAAGAGAAAAGAAACAAGTGGTACCTCGACACTGGTGCAAGCAATCACATGTGCGGCGATCGAAGCATGTTTGTAGAGATCAATGAAGCGGCAACTGGCGATGTCTCATTTGGAGATAACTCGAAGATACCGGTCAAAGGAAAAGGTAAAATTCTCATACGCTTGAAGAATGGTAGTCATCAGTTCATATCCAATGTCTACTATGTCCCTAACATGAAGAATAATATTTTGAGCTTGGGGCAATTATTAGAGAAAGGCTATGACATCCACTTGAAAGAACATAGTCTTTTCTTAAGAGATTGTAGACATAACTTGATTGCGAAGGTGCCTATGTCAAAGAATAGAATGTTCCTCTTGAACATTCAAAATGATGTGGCAAAGTGTCTCAAGGCGTGCTATACCGATTCCTCGTGGCTATGGCATCTACGATTTGGGCATCTCAACTTCGATGGCCTAGAACGTTTGGCAAAGAAGGAGATGGTGAGAGGCTTGCCTAACATCAACCACCCAGACCAACTCTGCGAAGGATGTCTAATTGGGAAGCAATTCCGAAAAAGCTTTCCAAAGGAATCAACATCAAGAGCCACAAAGCCGCTAGAGCTCATACACACAGATGTTTGTGGACCAATCAAACCCAACTCATTTGGAAAGAGTAAGTACTTTCTCCTATTTATTGATGATTATTCCAGAAAAACATGGGTTTACTTCTTGAAGGAGAAGTCAGAAGTGTTTGAAAACTTTAAGAAGTTCAAAGCCCTTGTGGAGAAAGAAAGTGGTCTTTCCATTAAGGCCATGAGATCTGATCGAGGAGGAGAGTTCACTTCAAATGAATTCAACAAATATTGTGAAGACCATGGAATACGTCGTCCACTAACTGTGCCAAGATCGCCACAACAAAATGGAGTAGCAGAAAGAAAGAATCGAACCATACTTAACATGGTGCGAAGCATGCTCAAAAGCAAGAAGATGCCGAAGGAGTTTTGGGCCGAAGCTGTGGCATGTGCGGTTTACTTGACAAATCGCTCCCCAACAAGAAGTGTGCACGAGAAGACACCACAAGAAGCATGGAGTGGAAGGAAGCCTGGGATCTCTCACCTTAAAGTGTTTGGAAGTATTACTTACACCCATGTTCCAGACGAAAGAAGAACAAAGCTCGATGATAAAAGTGAGAAATACGTGTTTGTAGGTTACGACTCAAGTTCCAAAGGTTACAAGCTTTACAATCCAAATAGTGGAAAGATCGTCATAAGCCGCGACGTGGAGTTCGATGAAGAAGATTGTTGGGATTGGAGTGTTCAAGAAGAAAGGTATGATTTTCTTCCTTACTTTGAAGAAGAAGAAGAAGAAATTGAACAACCAGTGATAGAGGAACATATTACACCACCGACCTCACCGACACCAAGGTTGGAAGAAACAAGCTCAAGTGAGAGGACACCGCGACTAAGAAGCATTGAAGAGCTTTATGAGGTAACCGAAAACCTAAACGACATTAACCTCTTTTGTCTTTTTGGTGATTGTGAGCCTCTAAGCTACCAAGAAGCGGCGGAAAACATAAAGTGGAGAGATGCCATGGATGAAGAAATCAAGTCAATCACGAAGAACGATACGTGGGAACTTACTACGCTTCCACGAGGACACAAAGCAATCGGAGTAAGATGGGTGTACAAGGCGAAGAAGAATGCAAAAGGAGACGTGGAGAGATATAAAGCAAGATTGGTGGCGAAAGGATATAGTCAAAGACAAGGAATTGACTATGATGAGGTATTTGCTCCCGTTGCTCGTCTTGAAACTATTAGACTGATCATTTCTTTGGCAGCTCAAAATAAATGGAAGATCTATCAAATGGATGTGAAGTCGGCCTTCTTGAATGGTTTCCTCGAAGAAGAAGTTTATATCGAGCAACCATTGGGTTATGAAGTAAAAGGGCAAGAAGAAAAAGTCTTGAAGTTGAAGAAGGCATTGTACGGTCTCAAGCAAGCACCAAGAGCTTGGAATGTTCGAATCGACAAGTACTTTCAAGACAAGAACTTCATCAAGTGTCCATATGAGCATGCACTTTATATCAAAGCGCAAAGTGGAGATATTTTGATTGTGTGCTTGTATGTAGATGACTTGATTTTCACAGGGAACAATCCGAGCATGTTTGAAGAGTTCAAGAAAGACATGGCAAATGAATTTGAGATGACAGATTTGGGGCTCATGGCATATTATCTTGGCATCGAAGTAAAGCAAGGAGACAAAGGAATTTTCATCACCCAAGAAGGTTATGCCAAAGAAGTACTCAAGAAATTCAAGATGGATGACGCCAATCCAGTTGGCACCCCGATGGAATGTGGAAGCAAGCTGAGCAAGCATGAAAATGGAGACATCGTGGATCCAACTCTTTACAAAAGTTTGGTTGGAAGTTTACGTTACTTGACATGTACAAGGCCGGATATTCTCTATGCCGTAGGAGTCGTAAGTCGCTACATGGAAGCTCCAACAACAACTCACTTCAAGGCGGCAAAGAGAATTCTTCGATACATCAAAGGTACAACAAACTTTGGCTTGCACTATTACTCTTCTAACAATTATGACATTGTTGGTTATAGTGATAGTGATTGGAGTGGAGACTTGGATGATAGAAAGAGCACTACTGGTTTTGTGTTCTTTATGGGAGATACTGCTTTCACTTGGATGTCAAAGAAGCAACCTATAGTCACATTATCAACTTGTGAAGCCGAGTATGTCGCCGCCACATCATGTGTTTGTCATGCAGTTTGGCTAAGGAACTTGTTGAAGGAGTTAAAGATGCCACAAAAGGATCCTATGGAAATATGTGTTGACAATAAATCAGCACTTGCTTTAGCAAAGAATCCCGTCTTTCATGAAAGAAGTAAGCATATCGACACACGTTACCACTTCATAAGAGAATGCATTGAGAGAAAGGAGGTGAAGTTGAAGTATGTGATGTCTCAAGATCAAGCTGCCGACATTTTCACCAAGCCACTCAAGTTGGAATCTTTCGTGAAGCTAAGGAGTATGCTTGGAGTCACAAATCAAGTTTAAGGGGGGATGTTGAAATATAAACTTGATTTGGGCCTAATTATTAGTGGTATTCTTGGGCTTAGTTATTTTGGGCTTAGATGATTTTGGGTAGTGTTTCTAGAGAATTCTTGTAGTGTTTGGAGTGTCTAGATATTTCTTATGGTTGTAATATTCTCTAGAATACTCTTTAGATATCTAGAGTTGAGAACTCTCTAGAATTAGTGAATCTAGAGTTCTCCTTAGAGTAGTATAAATAGAGATGTAATCCTACACATTTGTATAAAGCAAAATACAAAGTTCTCTCTTCCATAAAGAATTCTCCTACCTATCAAGTTTGTATTTCAACATTATCTTCATAAACCGGTATGCTCCTAATTTCCTATCCATAGATGTTGACGCATCGCTTCACCATGATTCTGCGTATGCTTTGTTAAGACTTGATTGTGTTGGTCCCAAATATTATTTTCAAATTAGCGGATCGTGTAGAGGGTTTCTTCTTTTGTACTGTGGCGAATACTTCTATATATGGAATCCATCCACCAATGAGATCAAACAAATACCTGAATATCCTAGAGCTGTTTTTACACTTGATTTTCTGTTTGGTTTTATGGATATTGTTCTGTATGGTTTTGCATATGATCAGTCAACGGATGATTACTTTATAGTTTTGTGGTACTTCGAAGACCATCCGGTAAGTAGTTCAACTGAACTTTTGATTTTCTCTTTGAGAGCTAATAAGTGGAAACCAATTGAGGTTGCTTCTCATTTGCCTTATATGATGATTGTTGAATGGCAAAATGGCCCTAGACATGGGTTGTTCTTGAATGGTTCTATTCATTGGATGGTTTATAATCCTGAGACCTCAAAATATGTTATTGTTGCCCTTGATGTAAAGGACATGACGATATCAGAGATAGCTTTGCCCGATGATACTTCTATGTTGGTAGTTGGAGGACTGATCGGTGCATGGATGAAAGACTTGAATACAGTGAAAATATGGGTGATGCAAAAATATGCAGTGCACTCGTCTTGGACTAAGATTATTGAATTTTCTGTTGATCCTATTTTGCATTGTTCTTTATCTATACTATGCTTTACAAATTGTGGTGATATAATTGGAATAGACGGTGAAGATAGATTGGTGACGTTTAACGACAAAGGAAAGCTGATAGAGCATCCCTTCTGTCATAACTACCTCTCAGACAAATCCGCCAAATCAGAGTTTGTGGTGTATACAGAGTCTCTGTTTACACTCCCCGGCACAGGTCAAGCTTAGGAAGATGACTATTGATAACAAACATAAAGAATGTAATTGTGAAATATTAGCATTTACCATTTTCTTTATATTTATCTTGTATTATGAACTCCTAAGTATATCATGAAACATGAGAATGAAATATGAAAAGTGATGGGCAGAACAGTGAAACTGCTACAAGACAGAATTGATTTCCTTATTTTACATAATTTTAGTATGTTATGCTTGTGTCAACATTAGCAATTTGTTGCCTTCCATTATTTTACTTCTTTTTTGCTAGACATCTTGATGCAGAATACTTTATTATAAAGCTTGGAAAATCAGTTGACAATGAGTTTTTAAGCTCGGAAAATCACAGCTAAAAGTAATTTGCACAAACCTTTGTTTTCTAAAATTGATTCTGGTCGAATCTTGCTACCACGACATTTTGTTATCGCTCTTGGATTTATTGATTTGCACATAGAAATGTCTGCCCAGCAAGAACTTACAAAAATGGGGCATTGAACATAGTTGAGGATGCAGTTAAACACTATCATTTATAAACAAATCGATATGGGACTAGTCTCCTTTCACATCTCAACATCAAAGCAAAAATGCTTTCTTCCTTTGTTTCTACTTGTTGTTCCAACAATGGTGATTGATACATTTCATGACAAGAGAGATGAATGTTCTCTATTTGTTTCATGTTCTGTATTTTTGTTTGAGAAAATGGATGATGCACTGACAGTGTAAAAATATTTTACACTGTCAACTAATGACGACCATGTAAAGCGCCAAATCACACTTTAAATTTTAAAATACTGTCATGATTTGGCACTTTAAAATATTCTAATTGGATGTATGTGTAATCCTTTTTTACACTGACAAGTGTACTACCATTAAACTCTTTTTGTTTTGTGCATGCACACTTTCATCTCCCGGTTAAAAATTATATTAACATTCCCACAGTTTTTAAGCTTTGAAAATTTAATTCAGTTACAGACTTATAGGCTATAGCACTACTAGAAGCATTGAATAACAAAACTGAAATGAAATTAAACACAACAAAATTGATGGATGTGATATTAATAAGTAACTACTCCATAACATGCTACAAATACTCTCAAATTTTGTAAGGTTCATCTCAAATCATAATTCCAAAATAAAGAATCCTAAAAATCATATACACACATTTTTGATGTGTTGCTGGCTTCTAATTTTGTAATCCAATCAGGCATGATGGATGGAGTATCTTACATTTGCAATGATAGGTATGCTACCAACATCCCTATCTGAAACCATCCACTTCCCTAAAGCTTCAACTGAAATTGACGTCACAGCACCTTCTAGAAATAATAGCTTCGCTATTCATCAACAAAAGTGTTAGAACGTGCATGTGCGGTTTATTTAAATAAAAATTTAGTGTTTAATTATATTGCTTATTCATCCATTCTCTTTTGAAATTGAAATGATACTGCATAAATATGGGCCAAAAAGACTAGTCCAAAATGTTTCGTTAAATTTTTTTGATTAACTGATTTAAAAAACAAACACTTAAATGATACTACATAAATAGGGGGAAAAAAAACTAGTCCAAAATGTTTCGTTAAAATTTTTTGATTAATTGATTTAAAAAACAAACATTTAAATGATACTACATAAATAGGGCCAAAAAAACTAGTCCAAAATGTTTCGTTAAAACTTTTTGATTAATTGATTTAAAAAACAAACATTTAAATGATACTACATAAATAGGGCCAAAAATACTAGTCCAAAATGTTTCGTTAAAATTTTTTGATTAATTGATTTAAAAAACAAACATTTAAAAGTCATTAAAAATAAATAATAGAGAGACTAGAACCAACAACCACCTATTTACCAACAACAACAACAATTCCAACAATACCACCACCAACAACTATTTCAAACTCAACGACAAACTCAACCCCACCACCTACGCTTCCAAGAACTCAATATGGCGGACTCTTCCAGATCACCACCACTTACCCCCGACATAGGCATACAAGAAGAATACCCACCATACAACTCATTCGACCAACAAACATCACAATACCCCAACCAACCATTGAACTTCAATACACCACCACAACCAATGTATTTTAACCAACCCGAATCCACCACCAACTTCCAAAGACCAAACTTCGAGGCCGCACCCACTAGGAGAAATTTCAACCCACCAAGACAAAGCTTTGAAGGCGTCGCGGGCACCCGCCTTTCATATAGCGGGAATTCTAGAGGTCAAGGAAGGCTCATAGATTTTGTAGACCCGGAATGCATTGAGGGGCCGTCGACTCAAACACAAGAGGAACCAAATAGAGGGGGCGTCGCAGGAATAGGGGAGCACTATCAACTCGTGAGCCTTCTATTGATCGTACCATGGTCCACGCGGTCAATAGAAATTTTATTATTATCATTAATGCATTTTGTACTTTTTTAATTTTAATGTATTTTTTTATTATGATTAATGATTAATGTATTTGGTACTTGTTTATTTATTTATATTATTTTTCCAAACTAAAAAAATAGTTAAAAATAATAGGTAAAAAAAATTATATAAAAAATTTGAAAAAAAAATAGGGGAGGTGTTATCGCTGGCGACAACACCTGTTTTATGAACGTATTCGCCAATGGGTCTGGCGACTCCTTTGCAATTTAAGCGTTGTCGCCACCCCCTCTGGGACAACGTGTTTTTTTAGCAAAAAAGTGGCCATTTGTGTAATTATTTTGAAATATTGGTTATTTCTGTGAGTTATTCCTATTTTCTAGTATCCACCATTGTTGGAATTGCATACCAATTATCTCCATGGACCGAATATATGTTTAAGCAGACCAACTTTCAAAGAATGAACCACCTTTCTTAGATCATCTTTGCCAACTTTCCAAATTGTTCTTTTTTTTTTTTGATAACTAGACCATTCATTTAAAACAACAAAGCTGAATGGCGAATACAAGACGGGCCATCACTCAGAGAGGGGATGACACCCAACCAAGTTTTGTTACCCAGGTTTCTACCTACACCCACCATATGGTGTGCCTCTGAATTACAGTTCCTATTCCAAAATAACACAGATGCAGAATTAAAATTACACAGAAGTGATCTACAATCAATCACTATAGGTTCCAAGTCCGCCGAAAAAGCGCACCCATTGATACAGTCGACTACAAATTGTGCGTCAGAGAAGAACACAATGTTGTCAAGAGAGAGATCCGCAGCCATCTTCATTGCCCACTTTAAGGCTAGAGCTTCTGCCGTCGACACCGAGATCTGGATGAAGTCCTTCTTGCAGGCAGCAACCAGAATATTATCCTTTCCCTTTCTGATGACACAGCCCATGGCAGCAAAACCTTCCTCAAAACATCCAGCATCGGTGGCAATAATTACCGTCTCTGCGTGCACAGTGGCAGCCTGCAGCAGATCCTCCCTCTTCGCACTTGTCTGGGCCTGTGGAAAAACACTGTTGAATTCAGCAACCCTATCATAGATATCACCAGCTAAAACCATCGGTTCAATCCGTTTGTTTTGGAAAATCAACAAGTTACGAGCCTGCCAAATCTTCCAAAGCGCGGTAAATTGAATTTGGATCTCAAAACTGTTAATACTCCGAAGAATTAACTCAAGCCAGTCAAGAAGATCATCACACGGCAGCAGTCGGAATCCTAAGGGGGGAGCGAAACAGACTTTTTTTGCAAACTCACAATCTAGGAAAATATGCTGGGGTGTTTCCAGGGACCAGGGCAGAACAGCAGAAAGGGCAATTAGGATCCAGAGAAATACCTTTTTTTAGGAGGTTACTCCTCGTCGGAAGAATGTTCTTGCCTGCTCTCCAAACACAATTTTTGATCTTTGAATCGATGGGAACTTTCCACAGTTTTTTCCATATGTCTACGCTGCTACACGAAGAGGGTCCAGGAGCTTTCTTCCTTCTGAGATCTTTGAGATAATGGTGCGCAGATTTAACAGAATACTCACCATCCTTTTCGTAGTGCCATATCCGCTTATCCTCTCGGAGTCTGCTCGAAAGGGGTATGCTGGCAATTTGAGCAGCCTCATGCTGGTTGAAAACTTCATTAAGAAATTCTGTATTCCACCGTCCCAAGTCAGCATCAATGAGAACATTCACCCTAGCATTTTCCTCAATCTCGCGTATTGGGCTCAGGGCTTTAAAACCTGGATTTGTCGGTATCCAATTGTCGTGCCAGATTCTAACCTTAGAACCATCTCCAATTCTCCACCTGGTTCCACTTTCCACCATCTCCTTCGCGCTTAATAGACTTCTCCATGCATAACTTGGCGAAAAACCCACTTTTGCCTCTGACAGAATTCCCCTAGGATAATATTTGCCTTTAAAGACTCTAGCCAGCAATGAATTTTCATCATTTAACAGTCTCCAATATTGCTTTCCGAGCAGGCTCTTATTGAATTCTCCTATCCCGCGAAATCCCATGCCACCATTACACTTTGCAAGAGAAAGTCTCTCCCAACTCATCCAATGCATTTTCCTCACACCATCTTTAGCCCCCCACCAGAATTTAGCAAGCAGTGATTCGATTTCCTTACAAATTCCTTCCGGAAGCTTGTAGCAACTCATAACATAATTCGGGATCGCTTGGGCCACGGCTTTAAGAAGAATCTCCTTACCCGCTTTAGACAGAAAGTTTTCTTTCCATCCTTTTATTTTCTTCCACACACGATCAATCACCAGCCCGAATACTTCCTTTTTAGACCTTCCGAGGATCACCGGCAGGCCTAAGTATGTACCATGATTAACAACCGATACCATACCAAGCCTTTGTCGCACCATTTCACAAGTGTCAGTCCCCAAATTCTTGCTGAAAGAGACTTGTGACTTATCAATGTTCACCATTTGTCCCGGGGCTCTCTGGTAACGGTACAGGACTGTCAGAATAACTTCAGCTTCCTTTTGGTTCGCCCTTGCAAAAATCAAGCTGTCATCTGCAAAAAACAAGTGAGAAATCACAGGGGCCTTCCGTGCAATTTGGATTCCGTGAATGCTCCTCTTCTTGATCTCGTGCTACAGCAATCCAGAGAGGACGTCTGCACAGATAATAAACAAGTAAGGGGATAGAGGGTCTCCTTGACGGAGGCCCCTCTGAGGGTGAAACGTTTTTCCTGGCTGACCATTTAAAAGAATCTGATACGAGACTGTCGAGATGCACCTCTTAATAAGGTGAATCATATGGACAGGGAATCCCATAGCTTCAAGGGCACCAGTCACGAAATCCCATTCAATTCTATCATACGCCTTCGACATGTCGAGCTTAACTGCCATCATACCTCGTTTCCCAACCACCTTCTTTTTCATCCAATGAAAACACTCCATAGCTATAAGCGCGTTGTCCGTATCAATCTACCTTTAACAAATGCACTTTGCTCCTCATCAATAACATCCGGTAACACTCGCTTCATTCTATTTGCAATCGTCTTTGTAACCATTTTCATCACTACATTACATAGACTGATTGGGCGAAAGTCTTTTGGGGAATTTGGATTTTTCATCTTAGGAATAAGAGCAATGAATGTCTTATTCATAAAACTTGGATTCACAGTACCGTTCAGCACTTCCAGCACAAGCTGAGTAACATCCCCACCAATTATACTCCAATACTTCTGGAAGAAGAAAGCAGGAAGACCATCAGGACCTGGAGATTTGGAAGGATGCATCTGCCAGAGCGCATCCTTGACTTCCTCTGTCGAGTACGGTAATCCACACCACCCTCTATGCTCATCTGATAATTTTCCTTTCACAACCTTGCAAACATCATGGACCTCACTAGGATTTGAAGTAGAGAACAGGTCATTGAAATAATCAAGAAGGATCCTCGCACAGTTGTTCTCACCCCGACCCTAAGTTCCATCTTTATCTTTGAGTTTCTTGATAGCATTTGTCTTTCTCCTCTGGTCAGCCTTGCCGTGAAAGAATTTTGTGTTTCGATCCCCGTCTCTAAGCCAGACAGCCCTACTACGTTGTCTCCACAAGGTTTCTTCTATTCGGAGAAGTTTGTTCCGTTGTCATTCCAACGCTCTGTGCTCAGCAATGCTTTGAGAATCCGGCATCCAGCAAGCATCTTTTCGCATAAGGCCTTCAACCCTTTTGAGCTCTTTGGATATCGCTCCGGTCCGGTATTCTCTGAAACTCGTTTGCAGGCCTTTGATAGCATTAAGCTTTCGCCTAACATTACTCCCTGGCTCCCTCCAGCATCTCCTGACTAGCTCTTCACAATTCGGGTCTTTTAACCAAGCTTCTTCGAATATGAATAGGTATCGTCTTCTAGGGATTTCGCCTGGCATCTTCTCCAGGATATCAATTCGCATAGCCGCATGATCCGATCCAAAACGTGGGAGGTGGGTCACCTTAGAGCCTGGAAACATCTCCAAGAAAATAGGATTTACGAGCCCACGGTCAAGTCTGCATTGTATATTCTCCTTATCTTTTCTGCCATTCGACCATGTAAACCGATAACCCTCAAAATTCATCTCAGTCAAATTGCAAACCTCCATCGCCCGCCTGCTCCATTGAAGTTGAGCCTGCAATCTGAGATTTCCTCCTTGTTTGTCTACGTTATTTGAGATGTCGTTGAAATCTCCAAAACAGATAAGACCCTCTCCAACAAGAGTATTCAAATCCATCAGAAGCTCCCACGTTTTCCTCTTGTTCTGCTCCTCCGGGAAACCGTAAATTCCTATGAAATTCCAGTTTCGGTCCTCTCCCTCTTCAAAGACAGATCCTTTTATATGATTTAAAGAATGTGAGACAATGGAAACTCCAAGACTATCTTTCCACATTAGCATCACACCTCCCGCCCGCTCCTTGCCGCTGCCTGAGCACCCCACAACAAAACACTCTCCAAACTTGGTTCTATTTTTAACAGCAATAGCTTCCTCTTCCTTAAGCCGTGTCTCCATAAGGAACACCATCGAGGGATTTTCTATTCTTATGAGCCTCTTCAAGGCTCGAACTGCACGGGTACTCCCCAAACCCCTGCAGTTCCAACTGATGATCTTCATTGTTTTAGGCGGTGTTGGTTATCCAACACCACCTCTGGTACAGATTGTTGAAAAGATTCAACTCCTTTGGATTGTTTGCGTTTCTTTTCTCCACCTTTGAACTCCTCCACAGACCCTTCAGTAATTTGAACCTCGACCAGTTGCCGTTTACCTCTTCCACTTCTTTAGCTAATTTCTGGGCTTCCTCCACTTTCCTCACACCCCTCTTCCTGGTCCATTTCTTCTGTTTAGAGGAAGACGATATTGCTTTCGATTGGTTTGTTTTGTCAACCTGTGATAGAGCCACTGCACTAAGAGATTCCGCGACATCTTCCACATCCGCCACTGCCTTTTGCTTACCTCCATTATCCTCACAGTTTTTGCTGCCATCTCCTCCTTCTTTAACCATTTTTTGTAGTTGCTCAACCTCTAATTCATCCAGTTTTTCCTTGTCTTTCGTCCCACATCTGCTCTGGCTTGAAGAAACATTAAAAAGGCTCCTATTGCAAGTCCCTGAACTTGAGTCTTTTGTTCTGAATTCCTCCCCCAGCTTTGGTAATGGGGAGGCTCTCAGCCAATGTCCATACGACAGTTCCTGTTCATCCAAATCTTCAAATCCCTCTTCTGTCATGTCCTCTAGATCTTCACAGTCCTTCATCTGATGACCAATCCTCCCACAGATATAACAGAAAGTGAGCAAGCGTTCGTATTTGAAGTGCACTCGCAGACTCTTCTCTTTATACTTCACCATGGTACCTCTTTTCAGTGGTTTCTTAAGATCTATCATGACCTTCACACGAAGGAACCTTCCGTTCCTGTAAGCCTCCTTCGGATCCGCCTCCACAAACTCACCCAGTATATTTCCCAGCTTTTTCGCCATGGCTTCAGTTCGCAGAGCTAACGGTAGTTCATATATTCTGACCCAGAAATCTCCCGTATGCAAGTCAAGATCTGTTGGTTGTTCATCTCCTGAAATTTTTGCTAGAACCAGCAGAGCCCGGTCGAAGCTCCAGGGACCGCTCTTCAATACAAACTCCATGTCTCTCTTTGTGGAAAAGTTGAACAATAAGAGATTCTTATTCAGTTCCTGGATTTCAACTGGGTTCTTCAGTCTCCACGCCGCTACCATAGTATTTCTGAACGCTCTACTGTTGAAGCTACCGTCTGTCCACAGTCTTCCAGCTAGAGATCTACGAAAAATTTCTTCTCCATTAGCTTCCTCCTCTGCCGCTACAATCCCTTCTTCCTCCTCTTTTGAAAGGGGGATATTTTTCCATCGTTCCATACTTGGGAGAAAGAAGAACAGATAAAAGGTTTGAATGGGTTAACACGCGGGCTGGTTAAGGCGGAATCAGCTACGCAAGGGAGTGTTTTTGCATGTATGGAAACAATATACACTGGAAAGAGAAGAGGAAAAGTTGAAAAAACAAAACTCAGGTACAGCCAAACTCAAAACCACGTTGGGGACACCGCCAGTCAGAACTGGGAAAAAAACAACCCACACATACCACAGGATATGGGGGAGAGGGAGCACGTTAAGTTTCTAGAGAGAGAAGCTCTGACTTCTCTCTAAAAAAACACGTGAAGGGTTCCAAATTGTTCTTAGAGAAACCTGTAAAATGATTTCCAACAATATTCTCATGTGTTATTGATAGCAACATCATCATTAAAAGTGGATTTTTATTTTTTTGAAACAGCAAAATCATCACGATTCAATATGATAACTATAATTAATATGGACACACATACAATCCTTTAAATCCTATAAACTACAATCAACTCAACAAAACAATTTGCAAAATTAGATAACTATTTTTTAAAATTATAAAATGCTTTCGGTTGGGGTTCACTGATCAAGCCAAAAGTTAACCCTTCTGCCAACCCAAGCTTCCCCATAATATTTTTCTAAAAGAAATTGCAAGGCTGGCATGATTGTGATGGGACCAAAATACTCTCAACATTGTATGCATTTTATTTATGTTACTGTCATGATGTATGTATGATGTCTAACATGTTGAGCAATAAGCTATTTTGACTCTGAGCTTATAGAACTTAAAAACAACAATGCACAGTAACACACACTAAAGATTAGTGACTGAACATTGCTCTTCAGAAGTTACATGAGAAGAAGACTGAAACAGAGGTGGGTACCTCCTTTTTTTGATTGGCACACCTGCTACTGTTATTTAAACTATCATAATACTTACTTTCAATTTTAAAGTTACAAAAAGAGTATATGTGCATCAACTACAAGGGGCCGTCAATTATTTATAGGCAATATATTGTACTTAATATATATCGTTCACATTAAAGGATAATTTATGGGCACTTTAACGTTCAAGTCAGAAGTATTGTATGAGTGAGAATGAATTTGAATACCTGAAATGACGTGCTTTTCCTTTATATATCAAGAGCGGTTGAAACCGTTCGTGCGTGATGCAGCGTGGTGTATAGTTAGACGTTTGATTGAATTGGACTGTGATTGATAGGCGGAACTGTGCGGTCAGCCATCTGATTGAATTATACGGTGATTGATAGGCGGAATTGTGCGCCACCCGTCTGATTGCATTGGACGGTGATTGATAGGTAGAATCGTTTACTTCTAGTCGGAGTGAAGGTTTACCTGTTATGTGCGCCTTTCAATTTGGGGTTCATCCTCGGGTCTTTTTTCATGAGCATTGCGGTCAGCCCCGAAGAATTACTATTAGATTCGAAATTCCAATTAGTCCAACTCTAAAATGACTTTCAATTGGTCATTGTTTAATTGAAACAAGTTTAATTCTTCTCTGGTGAAAGTGAGGAGTCAATTTATATTAACTTATTAATAACCAACCATCTCAAAAAGACTATTGTAGACACTCCCACATTTTCCTGTTTTACTTTATGAGACTTGTTTTTTTTGTAGAATCTTTAACAAGACTTTTCTTGAAATGAATAACAATATATTTTATTTTATTATATGATAAGAAGTTGTAGAAACTAATTTAAGCTGGCTGTTACATTGTAAAGGCAGCAGAAGGGAAGAAGCAACCAATAATTGTTTTGACCAAGCCATTCTCATTGCAAATTGAATCGGATTCAGAGCCGAGTTACAGTTACAGAGCCCCTAATATTGTACGCCGCTTGTTAAGTTTGTTTAAGAATGTACGGCCCGGAGCAGATCTCACTAACTTACAGGTAACTGCTACTTCCCTCTTTCACATCTACTCTTTAACATTCAAGTGTGACTGATGCCAAAATCATGATGGCCTATTGTGATTCTGCCAAATTCACTGTCAATTAAGATATGCATATAGTTCTATGAAACACTGACATGGACACGGATTAACTCGTGTTGGACACCCGACACGCATTTGTTCGGAGGTGTCGATACATTAGTATTTCGAACTGCAATAATAAAGCATTGGAAAGTAATCAGATACTAAATGGAGTATCCCATAGATGTATTTTTTGCTTGTTTTGGTGATCTATTTTCACAGATCATTGATTTAAGTAATTTAGCGTGTATTTATGTGCAGCTGCCGCCTCTATTTTATTTCCCAAAATCACAACTTCAATGCTACGGTGAATCAGTATACAGCACAACTTCAAATTCAAACTTGCTTACCAAATGCAACAACGAGCAAAGTCCATTGGAAAGGCTCACATCCGTCGTAGCATGGAGCATATCTACCACGCGCCCTATGTCTTTTGGTGTTGCTCCATATAATCCCATTCTTGGAGAGACACACCATGTTTCCAAGGGCAGCCTTAACGTTCTACTCGAGCAAGTTTCCATCAATCCTCCCATATCTGCTCTTCATGCAACAGACAAGAAGGAAAACATTGAAATGATATGGTCCCAACAACCTGCTCCAAAGTTTCGCGGTATCTCCAAAATCACAAAACAATCAAAATCTAAGACGAATAATTACATGATAAGATTTTAATCCTTTGAGTAAATTTGATGTTTTAAATGTCGTTCGGTTACTTTAGGTACAAGTATTGAAGCTGATGTGCATGGAAAAAGGGTTCTAAAGCTTACAAATCACGGGGAAACATATGAAATGAACAGTCCTCGCCTCTCGATTAGAATTCTTCCGTATCCAGGAGTTAGTTGGGTTGGCAATGTTAATATATTGTGCAAAGAGACAGGTCTTGTGGCTGAATTATCCTACAAATCATCCTATTCTTTTCTTGGACTTGGAGGAATAGTAAGTTGGTCCAAGGAAAGATCCTTGATTCCTCATCATTCAATGTACTATATGAAATTGATGGTCAATGGGATAGGTATGTTTAGTCCCTCCAAAAATCACCTCACATCTCATTATACCTTTCATTTTATGCTACAAGTTTTTGAGTCACTTTTCTTATGAAATTTCATATATGTATTAGGACTGTTAAAGTGAAGGATACAAACAGTGGGAAAGTCAAAGTGATTTATGATGCAAAAGAAGTCATTTCAGGGCTCAAAGCTCCTATTGTCAAAGATGTAGAGGTAATTAACAAACAAAGAATATTTATGTTTTTTTTTTGAAAACTCTGTATCTGGCCATGAGACTTCCCCCTGTCTAATAGCGGGGAGTCCATTTAAAGACAGAGCAAAGCTCTGTATAGACCGGTCAAACACAGATATTGTTTGCATCTAGTGGGAGAAACCTTAAGAGTCGTACACTCTCAGGTCTCAAGCCTTGACAAATAGGCCGACTGAGATTAATATTTTTGTTGTAAATTGTAATGAGTTGTGATTCTTATGTTCTTTAGGGTGTGTGGCAAACTGAATCAGCCCTTATTTGGGGTGAGTTGACACAAGCCATTATTAGCAATGATTGGGAGAAAGCAAAAGAAGCAAAGCAAGGTGTAGAGGAAAGACAAAAGAAGATGTTGAGAGAAAGAGAAACCAAAGGGGAAAGTTGGACTCCTAAGAATTTTGTGGTGTCTTATAGTAATGAAAGTGTGTTGGAGTGTGATTGTTCACCCATTAACAAATGGGTCCCTCCTGCTCCTATCACAGCCCTTTAATTGTTTACTTATCATAGGAGCTTTGGGATTACGTTTTTAATAATTGATACACATGAAAGTTCAATTATTTTTTCATAAGAGTAAAGTTGTTTCATTGAATTGCTATAACACATAAGACAGTACAATTACATTGATGAAGTATTGTAGGGGCATTCTGCACCAACTCTAACAAACCTATTGCCAACTTATCAGCAATATAATATAACAACAAATGTACAAATATTGAAAGGGAAAAACAGTAAGAAGTGGTCCAAGGTTTCATTATAATTTCCACAAATATGATAGCTTCCACTCTCAGCAAAAGCCCTTGTATTCTAGTTCAATTAGTTGTGAGAGCATAATGAGAAATCTTCTAAAGATGAATCTGAATCTGTTATCGTGCTAGCCCACTTCCAAATCTTGGAGTATGCCTCTCAGAAAATTCATGTTTATTAAGGTAATTAATCATCCCACCCTTGCTATATGGGATGCATCTATGAAAATATGAAAATTCGGAGATGCATCTCCAAATTTACCCTTAGAAAAACGTTGGAAATGTCTCTCCGAAGTCACCTTTTGTCCTTAAAAATTTGGAGATGCATTTTCGATTTTTTGTCGGTGTAATTTTTCCAGCATTAGTTTTCAATCCAAACTAATTTCAATTTGATTAAGAATGCTGTTATTTGTTTCAACGATTAATAAAAACGAATATTATAGAACCACGTAAAGCTTTAATAAAACCAAATATTATAGAAATCAGATATATTAGTACAACCATTGTTCTCAAAGTCGATTAAAATTAAACAAAATACAATCAAAATACTCTACTGTATATTCTCAATCCTAACACCATGGTTCCTCCTCTGTCTATGGTAGGCCACGACACTCCGTGCCTCAAAGAATGGACTCTGATAGGGCGACCGCTTCATCTCCACCTCTCACAAACACACCGGACTTGATGCCTTGACGTGTTAGGTGCATAATATTCTGACTGCGCGACAACACATCAACAACATGGTCGTCTAATGCTTGTTGATATTCTAGGAGCTCCTCATGAGCAGGCTTAGGTGGATGTCTAGGGCACATATCCTATGGTATGCAACCTAGAAATCATTGACGTCCAAGTGTTCGGATGTATTCGAGTTTTTTTCATACAATTCCTCCAAATAAGAAAACTTGGCATGTGCACCCCTGGTGCTTCTACAATGCTCAAAGACATCATCATATTCATCTCCTAACAAAGTCACCATCACATCAATAGCCTTAGTCCTGTTGATCTTAGAATGATCAAGCAACATTCCTCTGATGTGAAGGTGTATGAGACATGCTATATCATCTAGTATAATAGTCATCTCACTAATATGGAGGTGGAAAGACGACGTCTCACTATGCCATCTCTTAGCAAATGTAACATGCATGCCACTGATGATGTTGTATTCGAATACACAAAGACTTGCATGATTCATACATTTCAGATAGTCACGCTCCTGTTGAAAAAACATGGAGACATCTTGGAAACAAATTTGCAAGGGGGGGGGGGGTGGGCAACCTCAGCAACTGGGACCCAGGGTGCAACTATCTCATCCTCATCATGGGTCGCACGAATCTGTGATCTCGACCCCAGTAAAAGTCGACTCCTAAAGACCGATGCCTCCCTATCATGAGGCAGAAAGGGGACGACTGTAGCCAGCTAGTGTTGGCTAGCCCTCTTGCGACGAGTAATATTTGAGTTTTGGTGCAAGCTATTAATTGAGAGATAGTTTTTATTTTTAAATGTTAATATTTCATTTTTATTATCTCCATCTTATAGTATTTTTTTATATGATTATTTAATATAATTGAATTTATATGATCATTTTTCATTTATAATTAAACCATAGTGATCTATATCATTTTCTTTTAATTGTTGTTGGACCGTCAATTATTAAATTACCTGACCCAATTTTGCTATTGTGTTCTTAACTTATCTTAAACATTTTTTTGTGGATCATATACAAATAATTACACAAATAAGTAAAACTTAAAGAGAAAATTATTCTAACAATTTTGCTATTGTGTTCTTAACCTATCTTAAACATTTTTTTGTGGATCATATACAAATAATTACACAAATAAGTAAAACTTAAAGAGAAAATTATTCTAAATATGTACAAAATTAGCCTATAATATATAAACTATATTTAATATAAAGAACAAATTTTTTTATGATTTTTTGATTGGTTGAAATAGTTAAAAAGCAAATATATAAATATAAACTAATTAATTATGCAAAATATTTAAATTATGAATAAAAAGGTGTTTTCGGAAATGCATCTCCGAAAACCCAAAAGGGGGTGTTTTCGGATATGCATATCCGAAATATTCCTGGCCAAGTGAGACTGTCACCCGCAAAACCCGTCTCCTTGATGTGGTTTACAATGCTTTCAACAATGAGCTTGTGCGTACTCAGACCCTTGTGAAGAGTGCCATTGTTCAGGTTGATGCTGCTCCTTTCAAGCAGTGGTACCTTCAACACTATGGTGTTGAAATTGATAGGAAGAAGAAAATCTTTTAATTTCAATTCTATGGTGTTGGGAAAGGTGATATGAGTGAATGTAGATATAAACTGTTAGGGAATATAAGCACAATAAATTTATTACCTAGAGAGATATAAATTGATATCTCATAAAGGGCTGTGATAGGAGCCGGAGGGACCCATTTGTTAATGGGTGAACAATCACACTCCAACACACTTTCATTACTATAAGACACCACAAAATTCTTAGGAGTCCAACTTTCCCCTTTGGTTTCTCTTTCTCTCAACATCTTCTTTTGTCTTTCCTCTACACCTTGCTTTGCTTCTTTTGCTTTCTCCCAATCATTGCTAATAATGGCTTGTGTCAACTCACCCCAAATAAGGGCTGATTCAGTTTGCCACACACCCTAAAGAACATAAGAATCACATCCGAAGACACCCCCTCCCAAAAAAAAGTGTTTTCGGAAATGCATCTCCGAAAACTCAAAAAAGGGGTGTTTTCGAAAATGCATATCCGAAATATTCATTCAAAACCTACTCATCCAAATTTGGTTCATTACTTTGAGACTTTGGTACATATTACCTCATTCAATATGATATACAACTACATGAAACACCCAAGGGATAATGTGAATAACTCTGGCATTAAGTTTATTATAGTGTGAAGTATATTATTTTGTTTAAAAAAAAATATAATAATATTTTGTTTATAGTTGATATAAGTAAATGTTTAATTATTTACTAAGTAGTGACATGAAAATCACGTCGCAACATTACACATTTAAATGCGCTTTCCATTTACTCCTGGGCAAATTTAGTGACGTGATTTTCATGTCACTAAGTAGTGACATGTAAATCACGTCGCAACTAAAAATGCTTTTTCTGACCCAAACGCTGCTACGCCTGCTCTGACTGAATGTGCATTAATCTCTGGTCCATATTTTGCGACGTGATTTTTACTTCACTAAATAGTGACAAAATGGCTTCAAACTTACAAGGGAATATGAGGGGTGATAATACCTAATTCAGGCGCACTCGATATGGTTCAATAATATGATGTCTCGATCTACCAATACTTGGAAAATGCGGGTATATACATGCATATATAGTAAATAACATTATTGTGTCCCGTGTCATTTAATTAGGAATCCATAAATATGAATGAAAGAAATATGAAAAACATGAGTAATATGAGGCAATTAATTTTCTATTTACGGGTTCCTATTTTTTTAAACTTTTTCGGTCTCTAATTCGGTCACTATAAGTGAATTTTCTAGTAGTATTATTTAATCCCTTTAGATATTCTCAAAAGTCTTCCAATTTATAGAATAATGAATCTTAAGAAATTTTTGATTTTTCTCTCAAAGTTTCTCTCACTAGGATCTCACCACACACCACTAAAGTGACAGAAAATTACATTTAATAAGGTCTAAAACCCTAAAAATCCAATCACATATTAAAATGAGAAGGATAAAAGTGACACAACTATCCTTTGAGATATATGTATAAAGCCTAAAGAGTCGATATTAAAACAACACTAAATTGGTGATTCTTTTATACTAATGAATGATATTTTGAGCAAGAACAGTATATTATTTCGAAGTAACACCACAATTAATTTCTTAGTTCTTCTAGTGATTCGTCTCACCTTCTATTAACAAATGATTTAATTAAATAGAGAGCAAAATTCTATAGGAATATAACACGAACGTGACAAAATAGGCCCGACTTGTCGGGTATGTCCATCATTATTTTCTATATGATATATCTATTTCGTAGCCTAATAAGCTTCCCAGAACGTGAATCAACTTCCATCCCGGTCACAGGGAGCCAGATGAAGAGCATCTTGGCCTGGATCCCCGACACGCCAGAAACGGAACCGTGAGTGAGGGTTCCGGTGATGAGGGTGTTGTAGTAGACTAATTGATCGGAGAAGCGAACGTAACAGGGGGATTCGAGGTGGACGGTGAAGTAACCGGATGGAGAGATGGTGTAGAAGGCGATGTTGTTGGGAAGGATGCCCTTGGGGAAACCGTAATCGGGGAGGAGGTCGTGGATGTCGGCGGGAGTGGGAGTGGGTGTGGCTGTTGTGTGGAATATGAATATGAATGTTGAGAAGAAACGTAGGATGATGTTGAATGTGTTTTTTGTGGACATTGGGTTGGAGGATGAGTTGACCCTGGTGATGATAATTGGTACTATGAATTTGGTTGGAAACGTTTATTTTGGATTTGGTGTTTATAGAGATGGGTCCAAAAGGAGTTTTGCTTTTACACTCAAATATTTTGTCTTTGGTCTCATATCATATATTTGTTTAGAGTTAATTTTGGCCTTTACACATACATAAATTATTATCTCCGAAATATTAAAGGTTATTACGTCTCTTGAGAGTTTTTGGGTAAATATGAAATTTTTGGTATTTGTGTGAGGAATACGATTGTTTTTGAGAAATTCTTTGGCCACCTCCCTATCTTCTAGTCCAGCTCTGGTGAAAATCCTATTATACCCCTGACTTCGGAAATGAACTTCCGAAATGCATAAAAAAGGTGTTTTCGGAATTCATCTCCGAAAGCGCCTTTTTTTTTGAAAAAAATGTCTTGTTTCGGAAGTTCATTTCCGAAACTACAATTTCGGAAATGAACTTCCGAAATAAAACGCGTTCTGCAGATAAAGCAGAACTCTCCCCCTCCCCCAAATCATTTACCCTAATCATCATCAAACACTTCCATAGGCGAAATTTCTGCAGAAGCAAGTGTGAAGTAGCCAAACTCTTCTTCCAAACTCAACCAAACTCATCATTAAACACTAATTGGTAAGTTTATCATTGTTTTTTCAAGTTTTAGATCTATTTGATTAAACTATATTAGGGTGTTTAGAATCTGAAAAAATGACATTAAGATAGCTTAGTACGAATATTAGGATGTTTAGTAGGCAAAAAAATGGATTTGGTTTAGGTTTTGGGTCTGCCATTGGAGGTTGCAGAGAAGCTCTGCGTGGGGGTGTTTCGGAAGTTCATTTCCGAAAACACCTCCATCCCAGTTTTCGGAAATGAACTTCCGAACTGTACCAGAAGTTCATTTTTTTTTGTTTTTTCATTTGTCTCGCATATTAATCGATTTCGATTGTTTACAGGATCATGTCAGACCAGCCAGCACGCATCAGACAGGGGAGAGAGTCCCAGACTGCGTCGGCTAGACGCGAGCGGGCGGCGGCGCATCTGGCGTCGACCCAGGGACGGGGGCAGGGACGGGGACGCCGTGTCCGCGTTCCACAGGACTTGGTGGAGAGTTCATCTGCTTCAGGCTCTAGGAGTAGGCTGGCTCGGGTATCTTCTTCCCGCCAGCGAGAGGAGGAGGATGAGGATGAGGAGGAGGAGGAGGAGGTCATACCGGATGTTGACCCTCCAGTCGGGGAGGAGGAGGAGCAGGAGGAGCAGGAGGTGGATAGCTTTCCGGGAGGGCCTTTTGACACTTCCCTGCTGATTCACTACCAGGATCACGTCGCTCGGCGGATCTGGGAGGGAGAGGTATTTTTTTTAACTTAGCCGTTTATTTGTCACCATTTTTTATAATTTTACCGTTTATTTCTCGCTTATTTGTTTTTTTTTGTAACAGGAGAGAGAGCCATTGAAAATGGTGAACCACTCCAGGAAGATTTTCGGTCTGTTTAAACCAGCAGCTCAGTGGTTTAACGACCATGTGCGAGGTTCAGGGCTTTGCGGGCTCTGCATGACCGGGTACACCACCATCAGCACCGGCATGCAGGGGACATTTGTGGAGCGCTGGCACAAGGAGACGTCTTCTTTCCACTTGCCGGTGGGGGAGTTGACGATCACCTTGCATGACGTCCAGTGTCTTCTCCACCTGCCTATTAGGGGGCCGCTGTTGGACCACTCCAGGATCCAGAGGGTCGAGGCCATTGAGTGGATGATGCACTATTTGGGCCTGCCGCACGAGGTTGCTCACCTGGAGTGCGTCTCGACTTCTGGACCTCATGTCCGGTTCAACACACTGAGCCTCTATTTTGAGTTCCACCTGGACGCGGCGGTCGATGTTAGAACAAGATTTGTTCTTATCAATTATCTTAGTTTTGATGATAACAATAATATGAATTTTGCTTAAGATAATATGGTACTCTAATCCAATGCAATTTCCCTTTCAGGAAATATATATAAAGAGTACGCATAATTCAGCGCTCAGAAGATGTGTCTCAAATGGTTCAGCGTGCAACATCAGAACATGGTCTGGCAAGACATCAGAAGATGGTCGAAGCAGAATCAGAACATGGGTCTATGGAAGCATCAGAAGAACATGAGATCAGAAGCACTGAAAATCAGAAGATGGTATCACGCTCAGAAGCACTTCAAGGTCAGAAGATCAGAAGATGCTGTGCACCAAGCTGTTTGACTCTGATGATATTCAAACGTCGTATTCACAAACATCAGATCAGAAGGAAGTACACGTGGCAGACTACGCTGACTGACAAAAGGAACGTTAAAGCTACTAAAGGCTACGTCAGTAGACACAGCGTGAACAAGGCTCGAGGTAGTTGACAAAAGCGTATAACATTAAATGCAAAGCTGTACGGAACACGCAAAGCATTAAATGCATTCAACGGTCATCTTCTCAACGCCTATAAATATGAAGTTCTGATGAGAAGCAAGGTTAACGATTCTGCACAAAATCAACTTATATCAAACTTGCTGAAACGCTGTTCAAATCTAAACTCAGAATCTTCATCTTCATCAAAGCTCACTACATTGCTGTTGTAATATCTTAGTGAGATTAAGCTTAAACTGTAAGAGAAATATCACAGTTGTGATTATCGCTTTTAAGAAGCATTTGTAAACTCTTGAATTGATTACATTAAGTTGTAAGGAACTAGAGTGATCGGTTGATCAGTATACTCTAGGAAGTCTTGGCAGTTGGCTGAGCAGTTTGTAACTAGAGTGATCAGGTTGATCAGAATACTCTAGAGGAAGTCTTAGCAGTTGGCTGAGCAGAAAGTCTTAGGAGTGAACTAAGCCTAGAGTGATCGTGTTGATCAGTAGACTCTAGAAAAAGTCTTAGGAGTGAACTAAGCAGTTGTTCCTGGAGTGATCAGGTTGTGATCAGAAGACTCTGGAAGACTTAGTTGCGGCTAAGTGGAAAACCATTGTAATCCGTGCGATTAGTGGATTAAATCCTCAGTTGAGGTAAATCATCTCTGCGGGGGTGGACTGGAGTAGCTTCGTTAACAGCGAACCAGGATAAAAATATTTGTGCATTTATTTTTATCGTCCAAGATTTAAAGTCACACTTATTCAATCCCCCCCTTTCTAAGTGTTTTTCTATCCTTCAATTGGCATCAGAGCGCCGGTTCTAAGGTGCAAGCACTTAACCGTGTTTAGAAAAGATTCAGGAAGAGAAAAACGCTTCATTTAAAAGATGGTTGATGAAAGTGAAAGGACTATACCTACACCTGCATCTACATCTGGCTCTGCTGAGCAATACAACGGTAACAATGGTTATACTAGACCGCCGGTATTTGATGGTGAAAACTTTGAATACTGGAAAGATAAACTGGAAAGTTACTTTCTGGGTCTAGATGGTGATCTATGGGATCTTCTGATGGATGGTTACAAACATCCTGTAAATGCCAGAGGCGTAAAGCTGTCAAGGCAAGAAATGAATGATGATCAAAAGAAGCTTTTCAGGAATCATCATAAATGTAGAACTGTTTTGCTGAATGCTATCTCTCATGCTGAGTATGAGAAGATATCTAACAGGGAAACGGCCTATGACATATATGAGTCCTTGAAAATGACTCATGAAGGAAATGCTCAAGTCAAGGAGACAAAAGCTCTTGCCTTAATCCAGAAGTATGAAGCCTTCAAGATGGAGGATGATGAAGACATTGAAAAGATGTTTTCGAGATTTCAAACTCTTACTGCTGGATTGAGAGTTCTTGACAAAGGATACACCAAGGCTGATCATGTGAAGAAGATCATCAGAAGCTTACCCAGAAGATGGGGTCCTATGGTGACTGCATTCAAGATTGCAAAGAATCTGAATGAAGTTTCTCTGGAAGAGCTTATCAGCGCCTTGAGAAGTCATGAAATAGAGCTGGACGCAAATGAGCCTCAAAAGAAAGGTAAGTCTATTGCATTAAAAT
Source organism: Vicia villosa (assembly GCF_029867415.1). Taxonomy (NCBI): domain Eukaryota; kingdom Viridiplantae; phylum Streptophyta; class Magnoliopsida; order Fabales; family Fabaceae; genus Vicia; species Vicia villosa. The sequence continues at coordinate 94,069 of NW_026704954.1, read as the reverse complement.
CAAATATCAAGAAATGCACTAACGCTTTTCAGGCCAGAGAAGAAGATCCTGAAGAATCAGAATCTGAAGAAGAAGATGAACTGTCCATGATTTCCAGAAGGCTAAATCAACTCTGGAAGACCAAGCAAAGGAAGTTCAGAGGCTTCAGAAGTTCAAGGAAATTTGAACGTGGAGAATCTTCTGATGAAAGAAGATTTGACAAGAAGAAGGTCATGTGCTATGAATGCAATGAGCCTGGACACTACAAGAATGAATGTCCAAATCTTCAAAAGGAAAGTCCCAAGAAAAAGTTTCATAAGAAGAAAGGTCTTATGGCAACCTGGGATGAGTCAGAAGATGATTCAGAAGATGAGCAGGCCAACTGTGCGCTGATGGCGACAGAAGATGACGGATCAGAATCTACATCAGAATCAGATTCTGAAGAGGTATTTTCTGAACTTACTAGAGATGAGTTAGTTTCCGGTCTAACTGAACTTCTGGAACTCAAGTCTCAGATTAGTCTCAAATACAAAAAGCTGAAAAAGCAATTTGAATTTGAAACAAAGAAGCTTGAGTTGGAGAATTCTGAATTAAAAGAAAAACTTTTAAAATTATCCAATAATGTTGGATCTCCTTCTGATTCAGAAAAATCCACTCCTAGTCTGAACCATATTCTGAAAGAATATGATTTAAGTTTCAGAAAGTTCTTATCTAGAAGTATTGGCAGAAGTCAGCTAGCTTCTATGATATATGCTGTGTCTGGAAACAAAAGAGTTGGCATTGGTTATGAGGGTGAAACCCCATACAAACTTGAACCTGTTGATGAAATGAAAATTACATACAAGCCATTGTATGATCAGTTCAAGTATGGCCACTCTCATGATATTAGGCACACCTCACATGCACAAAGTTTTCACATAACACACACTAAGAAGCATGTGACACAACCTAGGAAATATCATGAAACTCACATTAAGAATTATCATGCTGTTCCTCCTATTGCTTACAATGTTAAACCCAAGTTCAATCAGAACTTGAGAAAATCTAACAAGAAAGGACCCAAAAAGATGTGGGTACCTAAGGATAAGATTATTCCTATTGCAGATATCCTTGGCTGCAAGAAGGACAAAGCACAACATGTCATGGTACCTGGACTCTGGATGCTCGCGACACATGACAGGAAGAAGGTCTATGTTCCAAGACCTGGTGCTTAAGTCTGGAGGAGAAGTCAAGTTCGGAGGAGATCAGAAGGGCAAGATAATTGGCTCTGGAACTATAAAGTCTGGTAACTCTCCTTCCATTTCTAATGTACTTCTTGTAGAAGGATTAACTCATAACCTCTTATCTATCAGTCAATTAAGTGACAATGGTTATGATATAATCTTCAATCAAAAGTCTTGCAAGGCTGTAAATCAGAAGGATGGCTCAATCCTATTTACAGGCAAGAGGAAGAACAACATTTATAAGACAGATCTGCAAGATCTTATGAGTCAGAAGGTGACTTGTCTTATGTCTGTTTCTGAAGAGCAGTGGGTCTGGCACAGAAGATTAGGTCATGCTAGTTTGAGAAAGATCTCTCAGATTAACAAACTGAATCTTGTCAGAGGACTCCCTAATTTGAAATTCCAATCAGATGCTCTTTGTGAAGCATGTCAGAAGGGCAAGTTCTCCAAACCTGCATTCAAGTCTAAGAATGTTGTTTCTACCTCAAGGCCATTAGAACTCTTGCACATTGATCTGTTTGGCCCAGTCAAAACAGCATCTGTCAGAGGAAAGAAATATGGATTAGTCATCGTAGATGATTATAGCCGCTGGACATGGGTAAAATTCTTGAAACACAAGGATGAGACTCATTCAGTGTTCTTTGATTTCTGCATTCAGATTCAATCTGAAAAAGAGTGTAAAATCATAAAGGTCAGAAGTGATCATGGTGGTGAATTTGAGAACAGACCCTTTGAAGAATTCTTCAAAGAAAATGGTATTGCCCATGATTTCTCTTGTCCTAGAACTCCACAGCAAAATGGGGTTGTAGAACGAAAGAATAGGACTCTTCAAGAAATGGCCAGAACCATGATCAATGAAACCAATATGGCTAAGCATTTCTGGGCAGAAGCAATAAACACTGCATGTTATATTCAGAATAGAATCTCTATCAGACCTATTCTTAATAAGACTCCCTATGAATTGTGGAAGAATAAAAAGCCCAACATTTCATATTTCCATCCTTTTGGATGTGTGTGCTTTATTCTGAACACTAAAGATCATCTTGGTAAGTTTGATTCCAAAGCTCAAAAGTGTTTCCTTCTTGGATATTCTGAACGCTCAAAAGGCTACAGAGTATACAATACTGAAACATTGGTTGTAGAAGAATCAATCAATATCAGGTTTGATGATAAGCTTGGTTCTGAAAAACCAAAGCAAGTTGATAATTTTGCAGGTTGTGATATTGACATATCAGAAGTTGTTGAGCCAAGAAGCAACGCATCAGAAGCAGAGCTTCTCAGAAGCAAAGAATCTGAAGATCAAGTATCAGCTTCTCTGGAGGATCTAAGTATTTCTGAAGAACCATCTGTCAGAAGATCATCCAGACTCATCTCTGGTCATTCAGAAGATGTCATTCTTGGAAAGAAGGATGATCCAATCAGAACAAGAGCATTCCTTAGAAACAATGCAGACTGTCAATTAGGTCTTGTATCTTTGATCGAGCCAACTTCTGTTGATCATGCTCTAGAAGATCCAGACTGGATAATTGCTATGCAAGAAGAACTAAATCAGTTTACAAGGAATGATGTTTGGGATCTTGTTCCTAGACCAGATGGATTCAATATAATCGGTACAAAATGGGTCTTCAGAAACAAGCTCAGTGAGAAAGGCGAAGTGGTAAGGAACAAAGCCAGACTGGTGGCTCAGGGTTATAGTCAGCAAGAAGGGATTGACTACACAGAAACCTTTGCACCAGTGGCCAGGTTAGAATCTATTCGTCTATTAATTTCTTTTGCCACTCAACATAACATCACTCTCTATCAGATGGATGTTAAGAGTGCCTTCTTAAATGGTTATATAGATGAAGAAGTTTATGTCCATCAACCTCCTGGTTTTGAAGACTCTATGTCTCCTAATCATGTTTTTAAACTTAAGAAATCATTGTATGGATTGAAACAGGCTCCCAGAGCTTGGTACGAACGCTTAAGTTCTTTCCTTCTGGATAATGGTTTCACTAGAGGAAAAGTGGACACTACTCTCTTTTGTAAAACCTTTGAAAAGGATATTTTAATTTGTCAAATATATGTAGATGATATTATCTTTGGAACATCTAATGCTACACTTGGAAAGGAGTTTGCTAAGTCTATGCAGGCTGAGTTTGAAATGAGCATGATGGGAGAACTCAAGTATTTCCTTGGAATACAAATAAATCAAACATCAGAAGGAACGTATGTTCACCAAACCAAGTATGTGAAGGAACTTCTGAAGAAGTTTAATCTTCTAGACTGCAAAGAAGCCAAAACTCCTATGCATCCAACATGCATCCTAGGTAAGGATGAGGTAAGTAAGAAGGTAGATCAGAAGCTATACAGAGGTATGATTGGATCTCTTCTATATCTGACTGCTTCTAGACCTGACATTCTGTTCAGTGTTTGTTTGTGTGCTAGATTCCAATCAGATCCTAGAGAATCTCATTTAACTGCTGTTAAGAGGATTCTAAGGTATCTGAAAGGTACTACTAATGTTGGCTTAGTTTACAGAAAATCTAAAGAATACAACTTAGTAGGATTCTGCGATGCTGACTATGCTGGAGACAGAATTGAAAGAAAAAGTACTTCAGGAAGTTGCCAATTTCTTGGAAGTCATTTGATCTCCTGGTACAGCAAGAAGCAAGCAACTATTGCTCTATCAACAACAGAAGCAGAATATGTCGCTGCTGCTGGTTGTAGCACACAGATGCTCTGGATGAAGAGTCAGTTAGAAGATTATCAGATATTTGAGAGTAACATTCCTATATTCTGTGATAATACTTCTACTATATGTTTATCTAAGAATCCTATTCTTCATTCAAAAGCTAAACATATTGAGATAAAACATCATTTCATAAGGGACTATGTTCAGAAGGGTGTTATTTCTTTAAACTTTGTTGATACAGACCATCAATGGGCTGATATCTTTACAAAACCCCTGGCTGAAGATAGGTTTAAGTTCATTCTGAAGAACATCAGTATGGATTTATGCCCAGAATGAGAAGATGAGAAGTTCTCATGTATGAGTATCTTCTGAAATGAATGTGGAACAATTTTTTTTAGAAGTTCTGATTGAAATCTTTTAGAAATTATGATTCGGTTATTATTAACGTTTCATTGTCTAAGTTGATTCAGAACCTCTTTTAAAGCAAAACAGCTGTTACGTTTTATCTCGGGATGGTAAACCTGTCGTTACTATTCATGGATAAGCGCGCGTGCAGTTGAAGGGACGCCGACCATAGGTAACTGTGCCAGTCACTTCATTTGTCTTTATTATCTCTCCTCACGTCACGTAATATTAAATGCTAGTCATCATTCGTTTCACTTTATTTTCTTTTAAATACTCTTCAAAATGGTTTTTTGGTTTCCTATCTTTTTGTTTTCCTCTTAAAAGTTTTCTCTCTCTCTCTCTCTCTCTCTCGGTTTTCATTTCTTCTCTCAAAACCTAGCGTTCACCCTAAGCCTGTTGAAGCTCCATGACTCAAAGGCGACAGATCTCTGTGCATCTCGGGATGGCTCTTCTAATACCGCTCAAGTCAGACTCTTCTTTGATGTTGTTATCAACTTTCATCCAAAGACAGAAAACTTTCTTGAGTTGTGGGAAGATATACTCAACTTCTATGTTGAGTTTCTTGACCGAATGTTGTATTTTTTTATTTTTGTAGTCATTTCCTCTTTGGAAATTCTACTTTGTAGTTTTCTTTTCCTTGCTGCTTCTGCTTGTTAAACATAGGAACCTTTTGTAATATCTTTTGATGATCAATGAAAAAGTTTCTTTGTGTTTTACATTCCAGTAAATGTTTTCTTTTGTCGTTTTATACATCTGAACTTTTTTTTTATATATTCTTTTTGATGTTATGACAAAAAGGGGGAGAAAGATAAATGATAAATGATTTGATTAAATCTATCAGTTGCTGGGTAAAGGCTCCCACACATTCACTAACAAGAACTGCAAGTTCTATATGGTTTAAGTGTTTTGCAGGTACAGAGAAGTGAAGTGAATCTTCAAAGCAAACACTAGAAGCAAAACCATGGAAACTGAAGCAAGCTGAGTGCTGTCAAGCTTCAGAGATCAGAAGCAAGAAAGAAGAATGAATCAGAAGCACTGATAATAGAATTTGAATATCATTGTCTATCCTGTTATGACAAAATTCTATTTGCCCTGATACATATAATGTTATGGCTCTGATACATTATTTGCTCTGATACATGTTTTTAGCCTAAATGCTCTGATACATTTGGCTCTGATACATATCATGTATTTGAATATACATTTTATGTTCTAACTCGTTCATGCTGACTTTTGTCGTTTAGTTTTTGTTCTGTAACATTTCAGGATGTAGAGATGCTCAGATGATGCTCTGGTACATTCAACAATGTTCTGATACAAATCTAGCATGAAGTGATGTTGGTAGACATTCAAAGTTCTGAAGCTATCCGAGGGAAGCAGAAATCAGAAGATGTGAATGTTCTAAAAGATCCAGTAATTCAAGTTCTGAAGCTGTCCTGAATGGAAGCAGAAGTCAGAAGCTGTGAATGTTCTGAAGATCAAAGAAATTCAAGTTCTGAAGCTGTCCAATGGAAGCAGAAGTCAGAAGCTATGAATTCTCTGAAGGCAGAAGCTTATATGATCGTCTCTACCGAAATAATCAGGGAAGTCTTTTATCAAAGTTCTTCGAGTATTTATTTCAGGGGGAGATTATTTATCTCAGGGGGAGATTGTTAATCTCAGGGGGAGACATATTCATATGCTTATGCTATAGCTGTGTAATTTGTCTTTTGCCGTCTACTCTTTCTGATCGCAAATTCATATCATTTATATATGTTTTTGTCATCATCAAAAAGGGGGAGATTGTTAGAACAAGATTTGTTCTTATCAATTATCTTAGTTTTGATGATAACAATAATATGAATTTTGCTTAAGATAATATGGTACTCTAATCCAATGCAATTTCCCTTTCAGGAAATATATATAAAGAGTACGCATAATTCAGCGCTCAGAAGATGTGTCTCAAATGGTTCAGCGTGCAACATCAGAACATGGTCTGGCAAGACATCAGAAGATGGTCGAAGCAGAATCAGAACATGGGTCTATGGAAGCATCAGAAGAACATGAGATCAGAAGCACTGAAAATCAGAAGATGGTATCACGCTCAGAAGCACTTCAAGGTCAGAAGATCAGAAGATGCTGTGCACCAAGCTGTTTGACTCTGATGATATTCAAACGTCGTATTCACAAACATCAGATCAGAAGGAAGTACACGTGGCAGACTACGCTGACTGACAAAAGGAACGTTAAAGCTACTAAAGGCTACGTCAGTAGACACAGCGTGAACAAGGCTCGAGGTAGTTGACAAAAGCGTATAACATTAAATGCAAAGCTGTACGGAACACGCAAAGCATTAAATGCATTCAACGGTCATCTTCTCAACGCCTATAAATATGAAGTTCTGATGAGAAGCAAGGTTAACGATTCTGCACAAAATCAACTTATATCAAACTTGCTGAAACGCTGTTCAAATCTAAACTCAGAATCTTCATCTTCATCAAAGCTCACTACATTGCTGTTGTAATATCTTAGTGAGATTAAGCTTAAACTGTAAGAGAAATATCACAGTTGTGATTATCGCTTTTAAGAAGCATTTGTAAACTCTTGAATTGATTACATTAAGTTGTAAGGAACTAGAGTGATCGGTTGATCAGTATACTCTAGGAAGTCTTGGCAGTTGGCTGAGCAGTTTGTAACTAGAGTGATCAGGTTGATCAGAATACTCTAGAGGAAGTCTTAGCAGTTGGCTGAGCAGAAAGTCTTAGGAGTGAACTAAGCCTAGAGTGATCGTGTTGATCAGTAGACTCTAGAAAAAGTCTTAGGAGTGAACTAAGCAGTTGTTCCTGGAGTGATCAGGTTGTGATCAGAAGACTCTGGAAGACTTAGTTGCGGCTAAGTGGAAAACCATTGTAATCCGTGCGATTAGTGGATTAAATCCTCAGTTGAGGTAAATCATCTCTGCGGGGGTGGACTGGAGTAGCTTCGTTAACAGCGAACCAGGATAAAAATATTTGTGCATTTATTTTTATCGTCCAAGATTTAAAGTCACACTTATTCAATCCCCCCCTTTCTAAGTGTTTTTCTATCCTTCAGTCGAGGCCGAGCAGGAGGGTAACGAGAGGAGGAGGATGAGGATGAGGAGGAGGAGGAGGTCATACCGGATGTTGACCCTCCAGTCGGGGAGGAGGAGGAGCAGGAGGAGCAGGAGGTGGATAGCTTTCCGGGAGGACCTTTTGACACTTCCCTGCTGATTCACTACCAGGATCACGTCGCTCGGCGGATCTGGGAGGGAGAGGTATTTTTTTTAACTTAGCCGTTTATTTGTCACCATTTTTTATAATTTTACCGTTTATTTCTCGCTTATTTGTTTTTTTTTGTAACAGGAGAGAGAGCCATTGAAAATGGTGAACCACTCCAGGAAGATTTTCGGTCTGTTTAAACCAGCAGCTCAGTGGTTTAACGACCATGTGCGAGGTTCAGGGCTTTGCGGGCTCTGCATGACCGGGTACACCACCATCAGCACCGGCATGCAGGGGGCATTTGTGGAGCGCTGGCACAAGGAGACGTCTTCTTTCCACTTGCCGGTGGGGGAGTTGACGATCACCTTGCATGACGTCCAGTGTCTTCTCCACCTGCCTATTAGGGGGCCGCTGTTGGACCACTCCAGGATCCAGAGGGTCGAGGCCATTGAGTGGATGATGCACTATTTGGCCCTGCCGCACGAGGTTGCTCACCTGGAGTGCGTCTCGACTTCTGGGCCTCATGTCCGGTTCAACACACTGAGCCTCTATTTTGAGTTCCACCTGGACGCGGCGGTCGAGGCCGAGCAGGAGGGTAACGACCTATTCAGGGAGTACCACCGCGGCTGCGCTCTTCGGTGCTGGTACATGCATGTGGTAGGCGCTGCATGCTTTGTGGACAAGAGCGCCAAGTACGTCGACGTGGCCTACCTCCGCTATTTCATGGACCTGGATACCGTTCACCAGTGGAACTGGGGGGCAGCTACTCTGGCATATCTCTACCAGAAGCTGAATGAGGCCTCCAACTGGAGGACGAGGCAGCTGGTCGGATCCTGCACTCTGCTTACGGTACGTTTGATTTTAACACATTCTCGTATTTATTTATTTATTTATGTTTCGTATTTATTTTTAATACATTATCGTATTTGTGTTTCAGAGCTGGATCATCTCCTACTTCTCCCGCATCCACGGCTTCCACATCGATCCTGCGTACGTTGACGCCATGCCCAGGGCCGCCAGATACGCCCTCCAGAGGGGGAACGATGCGGTGGGACCATACCGCCTGTACCTGGACCGCACGATAGAGATGCCAGCGGATAAAGATGCTTGGGCGGGACGCGTTGCATCGAGGTGTCATTTATCAGGGCGGACCAGAGGCAGTCGCCGTGATGGAGATCATCGTCACTGATGCGGGCCGTGCGGCGGGGTACAGGCGGCAGAGGAGGGCCCAGGGTGAGCGGGTTAGGCACACCCAGTAGTGGTGGGGTTTATTCATTTTTTGATTTTGGATTGTATATTTAGCACACTATTTTTATTTATTTCGGTTTGTATATAATATTTTCATATTAGTATTTTTTTTGTTTATTTATCATATTAGTGTTTTCAGTCTATCTATTGTTTATTTTATTTGCCGGTAACGTTTAATTAAAATGCAGTTGCGTTTAAGAAAAAACATAAAAAAAAACACAGTTTCTGCATAATTCGGAAATGAACTTCCGAATTCACCCCCCATGAGGTGTTTTCGGATGTTCATCTCCGAACGCACCCCCCATGAGGTGTTTTCGGAGATGAACTTCCGAATCAAGGAAATTTTTTTAAAAAAAAAGCGCTTCGGAAGTTCATTTCCGAAGCAGGGGTAGTTTGGGAATTTCGCTGGGGGTGACCCCCCATAGGGAGGTGGGTAAAGAAATTTTCTTGTTTTTATATTTACTTATAATCCTCAATTTTTGATTACTTTTTGTCTCTTTGGATTTTAGAACAACTCATTTTATCCATGAGGTTCGAATTTTAGGGGTAGGTTCTCAGAGAGATCAGCCAAATACCAAGTCCAGCCCTCAACAAGGTCAAGCCTCGTATCAGACCTTTCCGGATATTCAACCCACTCTGAGTGGAATTATAATAAGACTCGTAGGCGATGTAATTCCCCTCTGGTCTTAAATATAATTCCCATGCTTAGGTTTAACTGCAATTTATATATCCCAAGAATGCGATAAAATAACACATATTCAAATAAATAAACATTTAATTGAATTGCGGTAAATAAAAGGAATTGCGGTAAATAAATGTAATGGCAAATAAATAAATAAATAAAATTTAAATATTTATAAAAAAAACCATAAACCCTAAGAATGGCGAAATAGCCAAACCCTAAAAATTTCGCCAAAAACCTAAACCGTTTGCCACAAACCTAAACCTAAACCCTCTCAAGCCTTAGGAGCATAATAATTCAACTAGGATACTTTATTCTAATATATCTGGATTGCCATGATTACTTTAGTTGTCACACTCATACTAACATTTAAGATCTATAGAGTTTAAGGGTTCAAAAGAGTCCTTGTTATTTTTATGTAACCATTAGGCTTGATATTGTAATGATTGTAAGTCCAAAGACTTGGATTAATGTCTGAGAGAAAGTGAGAGGGATTCTCATATTTAGAGGGAGACCTAAATAGAAAGTCACTGGGTAGTGTTAGGAAAAGCATGGGACACTATAAGGTCGTTTTCATCATCTTCATCTTCATTCTCTTCTCACAAAAACTATATTAAAAATATAGATAAAGATTGTTCTATTTATAACTCTCCATTGATAATCCACAAGCATCTAGAGGTGTATCAAATGTTAGTTGTTTACGAATCATTGATCTATCTCACACATTTCAAGGATAAGTTTTCAAAATCTTAGTTGTGATTGTGAAATCAGTATCATATACAGGAGAAATGAGAGAGGGGATGGAGAGAGATGAGGAAGAATGGTTTCAATGGATCTGAGATAATGATTGAATGTTTAATTCTACAAATTTATCATTTATTCTAAAGAAAACGAAAGTATAAACACATAGGGAGATCGTGAATCATGCCAGTATAAAAACTCTAAATTCTACGTATTTCTCTTCATTTCTGACCGCATCCCAGCTGACTCTCACTTTCTTCCTATAATCTACCTTCTTCCAAACCTCTTCGGCCATCGGGAAACTAGAATGGCCCTTTTCGCAAATATACCAAGGAATCAGAATCAAACACTACTAAAACCAAGGCCCCTAACCCTAAGGCTAGGAATTTAAGCCGAAGATTCTAACAGGGGATGATCTAATTCATAGAGGTATTATGCAGCAAGAGAGATTTGAAGGGATGAGAATTTTTTTATTAGGGAGGATAATGAATGGAGAAAGATAAAATTTATCTTATCTGAATTATTGTAGGAGGGAAAAGTTCAATCAGTTTATAAGCTGAACTCTCCAATTCCATATAGAGTGACGATCATAAGTAATTAAGAAATGCTGCAGGAGGAATATATAACTTATAATTATACATTCTGAATATTTCTGATGTCCGAAACTGGTTACTATGCTGAATAAATGCTTCTCAAATAAAGTTCAATAAACCAAATTTATTATAAATCCAATTTGGCATTTGTCGTTCCATCTTTCCACTTGATCTTTCTTCAACAATTTGAAGATCGACACACAAGTAGTAGTCATATGGGCAATAAATCTGGCTATGTAGTTCAGACGTCCCAAGAATCCTCTGACTTGTTTCTCGGTACGGGGTATGGACATTTCTTGAATGGCTTTGACCTTGGCAGGATCAACTTCAATACCCTTGCTGCTGACGATGAAACCTAAGAGTTTACCGGATCTTACTCCAAAGGTACACTTGTCCGATAATGTTTTGCACGGCCGTCATTGCAGACCGTTTTTTGAGTCCTTATCTTGAACAAGAAAACAGAATGACAAAAAGATCAGAAGGATAATTAGATTATTGTTGCAAATCGATGTTGAGGAAATCTGTAATTAATATTTCTTTTTTTAAGTATTAATTCCCTATGGGGATCTCACATATTTAAGTTAGCTTGTACCCCGAGTTTAGTTTAAATATGTCTGTCCCACCCTATTTTATTTTTTCACGGGCTTTTGCAGAGAGAGTCTAAACGGGATGGGAATGCCCGTTTGCCACCCTTATAATTACAATATGTAATAAGGTTAATTCTGGATGACCGATTTTATCCCTGATTATTTTCTAATGGATCCCTTAGTGCTTACAATTAGAAGCATGATTTTTGTGAAACATGCTTCTAATTGATTAGACAACTCTCTATAGCTTAATTATTTGTTTGTTTGTGCTATTACTAATAATAATCTAAAAAGCTCAAATTATGCTTTTCTTACAAGCCTTAGTGCTTGTAAGAAAATGGTGAAAGGTGTTGATGGGGATGGAGATGGTTTTGTAAACTTGAATAAAAGAGGTCCTTGAAGATATATGATTTTATCATGCATAAATACTTTATTTCTTTAATTAGTAAATGAACCTAATGTGTCACTGCTACAACATGTGAACAAACTTCGACAACATACTAAGATGTCAAATTAAGAATATAGGCTTTACCCCTTGAATCACACTGGAGGATCAATTTTTCTGAATGTAATTATAACTCTTGGTTGTTCTCGTGACTGATTTTTTGTGTTTTTTTAGTTATAACTCTTGGTTGTTCTCGTGAATGTTCTTCCAATGAATTTATTTATATGTTTCAGTTAAGGATTCAAGAATATAAGCTTCATACGAGCCAATTCCTTCCCAAAAAGACTTTATTAGCTATCTTTAGTGACCTACGAGCAGGCCATTTTACTCGAAAGATGGAAGTTAGGGCTGGGCATCGGTTCGAGACGGCTCGGGTTCGGGCCAAAACCTCAGAACTGGCCCAACTGACGGGTGGAATCTACAGGTTCGATTACGACCAGTTCAGTATTCGGTAATCAATGGAAGTACCGTGGATAGTTGCCAAGATCAGTGGAAATTAAAAGATATACTTAATTATAGTTTTTATTATTGCCTTTTGGATTTTTGTTAAATTTTTCACTGATGAATGACACGCATATGGAAACTTATGTATCGTGGTCTTCATAGTCTTGGCAATGTGTTATTGGTTGAAGGACTGAATTCCAACCTGATCAGTATAAGCTAACTGTGTGATGAGTGTATTAAAGTGAGCTTTAACGAATCAGAAGTGTAAGGAATCGAGTCTAAGGATTAACAATGTTAATATAATAATGCAATGTATGAGTACAATTTATAAAGATTTTAAAATGATAAGCAAAATTTATATATAAGAAAGTGACTGGCTGGAAGTATAAGACCCATGTTCATCCTCACCCCCATGTGAGCCCGCAAAAACGCCATTTTTGGCATGCTGTACAAAAACACAAGCTTGGGCCTGAATCACTTTCTACGCCCCCAGGTATAGAAATGCTTATTTAATAATTAATTAAATAAGATAAAATAAAATGGATTAAAGTGTCTAGTTATTTTATATTTATTTGATTACAATCCACAATCTCATATGAAAATAGTTTGGATCCACTTAAAATAAAACTTTTTGGTGTGAAAACTTTTTCCTCTTTATATAGTATCCGAGATCTATGCATGCCACCTGCTTTACAAAATTCCTCAATGAAAAATCCTATACAAACAATTTCTGTTTTTCATTTTAATTGAATAATCTTCTACATATGAAAACAAATTATTGGACGGATCCATAGTGTTTTAATTGCCTATGGACACTATGGATCTACTAATTTGTTGTCTGGATAATCATTTATTAGAAAAATCAAATCTAAGCATAATAGATGAAAGACTCTGAAATCATAATGATTTGCAATTGTCCTAAAGTCATGGACACTTGACATCTTCTTCTAATGTATTCTATTCTAATCAACAAACTTGCCTATTACTAAAAACACGTAAGCGATACTACACTTTCACAATCACCTTTTAATAAGTAATAATTTGAGTACTTAAATTTGGGTAAATTCCTCAAATTATTATGTATACCATTTACAAACTTTAACTTATAACATGGACTCATATTTTCTATTACTCTCATATCTTTCTCTCTTCAATTCACTAAACTATAATATATTTCACATATATAGTCATGTGATTTCTTCGTATTATCAACTTCGAGGCCGCACCCACTAGGAGAAATTTCAACCCACCAAGATAAAGCTTTGAAGGCGTCGCGGGCACCCGCCTTTCATATAGCGGGAATTCTAGAGGTCAAGGAAGGCTCATAGATTTTGTAGACCCGGAATGCATTGAGGGGCCGTCGACTCAAACACACGAGGAACCAAATAGAGGGGGCGTCGCAGGAATAGGGGAGCACTACCAACTCGTGAGCCTTCTACACGAGTTATTAGACAACCTGGGTGCGGATCGTACCATGGTCCACGCGGTCAATAGAAATTTTATTATTATCATTAATGTATTTTGTACTTTTTTAATTTTAATGTATTTTGTATTTTTTTAATTTTAATGTATTTTTTTATTATGATTAATGATTAATGTATTTGGTACTTGTTTATTTATTTATATTATTTTTCCAAACTAAAAAAATAGTTAAAAATAATAGGTAAAAAAAATTATATAAAAAATTTGAAAAAAAAATCGGGGAGGTGTTATCGCTGGCGACAACACCTGTTTTATGAACGTATTCGCCAATGGGTCTGGCGACTCCTTTGCAATTTAAGTGTTGTCGCCACCCCTCTGGCGACAACGTGTTTTTTTAGCAAAAAAGTGGCCATTTGTGTAATTATTTTAAAATATTGGTTATTTCTGAATTTTTTTTTTTAAAAATATGGTTATTCAAAAAAAAAAATTCAGATATTTAAGCAAAAACTAAATATTAGCAAACAAAAATAAAATTGATTGATTGTTGTAAAAAAAGCGGTTCAATTGATTTATTTTATTTTATTTTATTGAAATAAAATAAATTAAAAATTTTATTCTTAAATTTTGAAAGCGTAAATTTTTTTTTTTAATAAGTAATGAGATTAAACAAGGGGTATAATGGATACTCCATCTAAAAACAAAGCGGAAAGCTCCTACTACTCGAAACAAACGATCTTTTGATCCCTTTCTATATATCTTGATTACAAAAATAAAAAAGAGCGGCAGGATATTCCAAGTATGAAAATTATAAAGCTCTTCTAGTTTGTAGAAAGATAAAAGCCAATTCCAAGAGAAGAGAATTATATCTGTCATACATTTCGAAAAACTAAAAACCTCCTTAAAGATAATCGCATTACACTTCAACCATAAACGTCAAACCGTGGCCAACCAAATCACCCCCACAATAGTCTTCTTGGCCGAACACTTCACTTTATCACAAAAAAGGAAAAAGAAACAAACTCCTCATAGGACAACTCCGGAACGGGACCTATCCAACCAAACACCCTCCTCCAAATACGCTCAGTTATCTCACAATCACTAAATAAATGCGATAAAGATTTCTTCTCCTTCATACACATGACACACGTTAAGTCATTGACATCCACCAAAATTCCCCTCTTAAATAAAAGATCTTTTGTTGTGATTCTATTATGAATAAACCGCCAACCAAAGAAAAGAATTTTAGAGGGAACTCTAACCTTCCACAAATAATTCACAGCTTTTAACAACCCCAGATTTAAAGGAGGTCCCGAAAGATTGGGCTTGAAACGATCATAACACGACTTGACAGTAAAAACACCCGTCGAAGTCTCTTTCCATGTGAAAAAATCTGGATAATCCTCCTACAAAGACCGCTGCTGCAGCAACGAAAACAGTTCCTGCACAAGAAAATCAGAGCTGGTGTTGTATACAGCCAGCAGCGTTTGGACGTTCCAATGCTTGTCGTCCTCTTCGTAACTCCCCGCTTCAGCCATTGATAGAAGATGGTTTTCCGCCGCTTGGAACAACTCCGGAAAATCCTCCATAATAGGCTGTTGATCCACCCAACAAGTAGGGGTGGGAATAGGCCAGGCCGGCCTACAGGGGCCTATGGCCTAGCCTATATAAGGCCAGGACAGACCAGACTAGACTTATTTAACAAAAAGGCCAAGCTTAAGCTTTTTTAAAAGGCTATTTAATAAAATAGGTCAAACTTAGGCTATTAAAAAAAGTCTATGAAGCCTTATAGGCCGACCTATATTTTTATGTATATTAAAAATAGACTATATATATAGAACAAAGGCTAAATAGGACGGCCTATATATGCATATATTGGACGACTTAGAAGGTTTCTTAAATAATATGGATTAATTGAAAATCATAATGAAACATAGGCTTTTAAATATGCTTTCAGGCCAGACCAGACTATTAAAAAGGCAAGGTCAGACCAAAAAAGAGAGCCTATTATGGGCCATTGGTCAGGCTCAGACCTTTCAATTTTATCGTAGGCCAGACCCAGGCCTTATAAAGTCTAACCTAGCCTAACCTATTTTCACCCTTACCAACAAGCATACCAAAAAGGAACATCTTCACCCTTCTCCACACTCTTGATCCATAATAGGCTGCTGAAAGTGTATAAATACTAAATATTATTTTTAATGTATTATCATAATAGAAAAAAATTAGTTTAAATCATGAAATGTTCCTAAAACAAATTTTTTTTATTTGCTTTTCTAAATCTTTTTAATTACCACACTTTGATTTGATTGAAAGAATTAAATCATAATGTACTACTAAAAAGATGATTTATTTCTAATTTTAAATCATGATGTGCTGATAAAAAAGCTATTTTTAAAATTTTTTTTTAATTGGTAAAATATTATTTTTATTTAATTATCATTTACCTCTAATTCGCTTGATTAAAATCTAAAAAAAAATATGAGACCAGGTTTATTATAAAATTTTGAAAGTGTAAAAATATTCAACATCAATCTCATTTTTTCATATTCTATTATTAAAAACAATTAAAATCATAGCGGTCCACTAAAATTGAAGGTGCATACAATATTTGAATTTTAAAAGTGTACGAATATTAAATATTATGTATTTATATAAAAATTTAATTTTGAATTATATCGGGCTGGTTGTTCTCGAATGGTTCTATTCACTGGGTTGTTTATAATGATGAGACCTCAAAGAATGTTATCGTTGCCCTTAACAAACATGGCGAATGTAATTGTGAAATATTAGCACTTACCGTTTTCTTTATATTTATCTTGCATTATGAACTCCTAAGTCCTAAGTATATCATGAAATATGAGAAGTGATGGACAGAACAATGTCAAACTGCTACAAAACAGAATTGATTTCCTTCCATTATTTTACAGAATTTTAGTATGTTATTATTGTGTCAACATTAGCAATTTGTTTCCTTCCATTATTTTACTTCTTTTTTGCTTGACATCTTGATGCAGAATTTAGTGTATTGCTAGCATGATATGACTCTCT
This sequence comes from Vicia villosa, assembly GCF_029867415.1. NCBI lineage: Eukaryota > Viridiplantae > Streptophyta > Magnoliopsida > Fabales > Fabaceae > Vicia > Vicia villosa. The sequence continues at coordinate 77,360 of NW_026704954.1, read as the reverse complement.
ATTATAAAGTCAGGAAAATCAGTTTGACAATGAATTTTTAAGCTCAGAAAATCACAAGCTATAAGTATTTTGCACTAACCTTTGTTTTCTAAAAGGCCGAATCTTGCTACCACGACATTTTGTTATCGCTTTTGGATTTTTTGATTTTCATATAAGGCATGTCTGTCCAGCAAAAACTTGCAAAAAAAGGAACAATGAACATAGTTGAGGATACAAGTCTGAAACTTTGGCTTATCCCGAAAAAAAACTGAAAATAGGACGGATATATGGTCTTTGCACCCCTAAAAGTAAAAAGTTACAAAAATTCTTTTTAATACCCGCTTCCGGACTTCCGGTGTTGCCACCCTTATTTGCACATCTAGTTTGTCGTTGTATAAAGCAATGAAATGTCTTTTTATATTGATTACCGTTATTTGCCTTCAGATTTCTTGGGTACAATAGACTTATCTTTATACATTACTAATATTACTTATATTTCTTAAACATTTTGTTGTCATTTTTTTATAATTGACTCATTTCAACAAAAAGATTATATATTTTTTTTAAACAAAGTTTCTCCCGATATCTAATCTTAATTTTATCAATTCGAAATGATTAATATTTATTTAAGGTGAAATACAACATCAAATGCATAGTTTTACTATTTACAGATTAAGGAGTTAAAAAATACTGTAAGTCATGTATCTTTTGCCCTTAGTGTTAAGCTTCAAGCTTTCTCTATAGAGAGGAGTACAAAGAAGAAGAAGAGAGATAGAAGATAGAATAGATTGTTTATTACTCATCATCATGAACTCTACAAACTGAGTTTACATCCTATATATACAACACTATGCCATAACAGAATGTAACTACCTAACTAACAGAAAAAACTGAAAACAGTTAGGTGGATTGTGTGCATGGAGTAGTATCATAACTATCATGTGGTTCCTCTATCTTAACAGCCCCCCTCAAGCTGGAGTGAATGTCAATCATTCCAAGCTTGGACTGCAGATTGATGAATGGACCCGGATGCAAAGATTTAGTGAGAATATCAGCTACTTGTTCTTTTGTGGATATTGGCATGAGGTGAACTGTTCCCGCAAGAACCTTGTCACGCACGACATGGCAATCAATCTCAATATGTTTTGTCCTTTCATGGAACACTGGATTAGCGGCGATATGCATAGCTGACTTGTTGTCACAATAAATGGTGAAAGGAAGTTGATATGTAATATTGAAGTCAGCAAGGAGAGAAACGAGCCAAATGCCTTCGCAAGTGGCTTGAGCTAGGGCACGATACTCAGCCTCTGAGGAGGATCGAGACACCACCAATTGCTTCTTACTCTTCCAACTAATGAGAGATTTTCCCAAGAAGAAGCAGAATCCTGTAGTCGATCTTCTTGAATCCGGGCAAGCTCCCCAGTCAGAGTCAGAAAAACCTGTGAGACATAGAGTGCTAGAGGCACTGAAGAATAAACCTTGACCAGGGTTATTTTTGAGGAAACGCAGAATATGTAATCCTGCTAGCATATGTTGGTCAGTAGGAGCATTCAGGAATTGGCTGAGTTTGCTTACTGCATAAGCAATATCGGGCCTAGAATGAGTGAGGTATAGGAGTCGGCCTATGAGTCTTCTGTATGCAGTAGGATTGGAAATAGGTACTCCCAATGTTGAGTGAAGTTGCAAGTGAGGCTGCATAGGGGTATTGCAAGGTTTGGCACCAAGCAATCCTGCATCATTAATTAAATCTAGGGTATATTTCCTCTGGCATAGAGAGATGCCTTGAACAGTTCTGGCAACCTCAAAGCCTAAAAAATATTTGAGGACTCCTAGATCTTTGATGCTAAATTTCTTGTGTAGCAAGTTTTTGAGTTGTGTGATTTCTGCAAGGTCAGTGCCACCAAGGACTAAATCATCTACATACACTAAGACCACAGTGAAACCAAATGGTGAAATCTTGGTGAAGAGTGAATAGTCAGCTTTGGATTGAATGAATTTGCTTGCAAGTAGAGTATCAGTAAGCTTAGTGTTCCATTGGCGACTGGCTTGCTTTAAACCATATAAAGATCTTTGAAGTTTGCATACCAAATCAGGAGAAGGAATGGAAAGACCTGGGGGAGGCTTCATATAAACCTCTTCATTGAGATCACCATGGAGGAATGCTGTATTGACATCTAGTTGAAACAAGGGCCAGTTGTTAATAGCAGCAATAGCCATGAGCATTCTTATGGTAGTCATCTTTACCACAGGGCTAAAAGTGTCCATGTAATCCAGGCCTTCAGTTTGTGTGAAGCCCTTTGCCACTAAACGGGCTTTGTACCTCTCAACTGTGCCATTTGCATGTAGTTTGAGCTTGAAAATCCACTTGCAACCAATAGATTTCTTGTGAGGTGGTAAGGGTACAAGAGTCCAAGTATTGGTTGAAGATAAAGCATGCAGCTCAGTTTCAATTGCCTCTTTCCAATTAGGGTCAGTGATGGCAGATTCATAAGAGGTAGGCTCAGTGATGGCAGATAAAAGAACAGCATAATTTTTGTGTGTCAATGATAGATCAGCATATGATAAGACTGAAGAAAGAGGATACTTACAGTGCTTAGGAGAATTGGCAGCAGTACCTTCAGAAGTGGGGATTGTACTTAGGAGATGACAGTGATAATCCTGGAGATAAGAGGGAGGTTTTGGTTGTCTTTTGGCTTGTTTAGGTAGTAAAGAATCTGAGCTGGGATGAGCAAGGGTTGTGGAGTTTGGTAAAGAGGTAGAATCAGCATTATGGGAGGTGTTTGGATCAGGGATATTTGAGGGTTGTAGGCTTTGACTTGAAGAAGAAGGTTGATCAAACAATTTGTTGAAGTCAGCAATACATGTGGATTGTGATGCAGATTGATAGGGAAATATGTGTTCAAAGAAAGTAACATCTCTGGACACAAATATTTCTTTGTTTTGTAGATCAAATAGGGTATGACCCTTAATGCCAGATCTGTACCCTAAATAGAGGCATTTCCTAGACCTAGGATCCAGTTTCTTTCTGTTGGCAGATAGAGTAGATGCAAAACACAAGGAACCAAATACTTTGAGTGTGGTAAAATCAGGTAAAGAGTCATACAGCAATTGGTAGGGTGACTTGTGATGTAAGTAAGCAGAAGGTAGCCTATTTATGATATGAACTGCATGACCAACAGCATGTGCCCAAAATATGTGATCTAGCTGGGACTGAAATAAGAGGGCACGAGTTATACCAAGGATGTGTTGGTGTTTTCTCTCAACAATGCCATTTTGTTGAGGGGTACCAACACATGAAGTCTGATGCAATATGCCTGTTTGTTTGTAAAAGTCATGCAAAAGAAATTCACAGCCATTATCAGATCTAATGCATTTTATGGATGAATTAAACTGTGTTTTGATCATTGATACAAAGGATTTTACAAGAGAAGAAGCTTCAGACTTGAGCTTCATAAGAAACAGCCAAGTAAACCTACTTCTATCATCAACTATAGTGAGAAAGTATCTATAACCCATCATTGATGGTGTGGAAAGTGGTCCCCAAATGTCCATATGGACTAAATCAAAATTGGACTCTGAACTGTGAGTGCTATGAGTGAAGGGCAGTCTTTTTTGCTTGGCAAAGAAGCATACATCACAAGGGATAGATTTGTGGACAGGTTGTATAAAAGGGAATGACTTGTTAAGGTGCATCAGTGTAATGTAGGAGGGATGACCAAGTCTTAAATGCCAAAGTTGAGAGTCTTTGTCTTGATTTCTATGCTGTATTGAATTGATAGAGGGGATGGATGGTGTTTTATGTAAAGAAACTGTGGGAGACTCCAAGATGTACAATCCACCACTCATGCTAGCTGTGCCAATCCTCCTCTTGGAAAGTGTATCCTGTATCAAGCAGTCATTATCATTAAACATCAATTGACAATGAGAGAATTTTGTAAGTTTTGGTACTGATATCAAGTTGAATGAAAAATCAGGCATGTAAAGAACATCAATGAGCTGAAGAAATTGATCAAATACAATAGTGCCAGAATATGATGTTGTAACTAAGGCTCCATTAGGCAGTTTGACTGTAATTGGCTCTATTCTTTTGAGGCATTGGAAAAATTCTCTATTATGGCAAACATGATCTGTTGCCCCTGTATCAAGAATGAATAAGTCAGGACTAAGAATGTTTCCAGTGATACCTGCACTGATGGATGACTCAGTTGTTAAGTGATTGACTTGAGGCATGGATGCTCCTTGTAATAGAGCCAGCAAAGCTTTGTGTTGAGCAGGGGTGAAGGATAAACTAGTCTGAGTTGAATCTTTGTCTCCATGAGGCTCAAGCTGACTTGTATCATGAGGTTCAGACTGTGCCATATTGATGGAGCTCTCTTGTTTCCAATGAGGTGGGTAACCATGCTTTTTGAAGCATGTATCAACTGTGTGGTTAGTCATGCCACAGTGAGTACAAATTCTGGATCCTCTTCCTCTACCACCATAAGATCTACCACCTCTACCTCTGCCTCTAGAACTGGTGTTGGTAGATGAATGTTGGTGTGTGTTGTTAGCAGTGGAGTTGGCATTAGGGCAAGCAAGGAGTTTGGACTCATCAATGGAGATGGCAGCCTGTCTTTCTTGCTGAACAAGTAACGAGTAAACTCTGCATAAGTTTGGAAGAGGCTCCATGAGCATAATCTGAGATCTAACAGCTGAGTATTGTTCATTTAAACCCTTAAGAAACCGAATTACTTGGTCACCATCATGGTAAGCTCGAATCTTGGTAATGGCTAGGCAAGTGGAATCACACAAACACTCCGGAATTGGACGAAAATTGTCCAATTCTTGCCATAGTTTCTTGAGCTTAGTAAAGTAAGAGGAGATAGAAGCATCACCTTGCTTCAAATTGTAGATCTCTTCTTGAATATCTGAAATGCGAAATACATCGCCTTGATAAAATCGTGCTTTGAGTTCATTCCATATTTCTTCTGCAGTTTCCATCCATAAGATACTCTGTGCAATTTCAGATTCAACTGAATTATGAAGCCAAGACATGATCATTGTGTTGCATCTATCCCATGCAAGAGAGTTGACATCTTCATCCATTGGCCGGGGCAAAACACCATTGATAAAATGAAGCTTGTTCTTGGAACGCAAAGCCATGGTCATGGATCTTGACCAAGAATGATAATTGTTGGGTGATAACAATGGAGTGACTAGGATTAAAGCAGGATTTTCGTTCGGATGCATGAAATAGGGGTTAAGGGTATCAGTTTGATAACCTTTGTTCGTAGCTTTGGATGAAGCAGTTCCATGAATGTGAACACCATGGATGCTAGGAGTAGAATCTGCAGAGCTTGCTTCAGACATGTCGCAGTAATGGAGAAAAAGGAATGAAGAAAAAGAATGCACAATGATGAGATGAGTAAACAGAAGCAGCGGAATCAAGAAAATGTCGATGATACCATGTTAAGCTTCAAGCTTTCTCTATAGAGAGGAGTACAAAGAAGAAGAAGAGAGATAGAAGATAGAATAGATTGTTTATTACTCATCATCATGAACTCTACAAACTGAGTTTACATCCTATATATACAACACTATGCCATAACAGAATGTAACTACCTAACTAACAGAAAAAACTGAAAACAGTTAGGTGGATTGTGTGCATGGAGTAGTATCATAACTATCATGTGGTTCCTCTATCTTAACACTTAGGATACACTTTCATTCATAAACTGAAAAAGGAGCACAAAAGATTATAAATCAATAATCTATATTAATCTAGCATTTTAGAAGGATGTGGTTAAATGAGACTTATCTAATGGAATTGATCTAGATGTTCCAAAATCTGAAACTTTGATACTATAGTTACTGTCTAGAAGTATTTTGGTTGGTTTCATGTCTATGCGGAAATCGGAACTGAAACTGAAAAATGCATCTATGCCACAGCTCCAACATGCAAGTTGAAGGCAAACTTCCCATGAATGGGGGTGATTCATTGTGTCTCCTATGTATATGTTGGAAAAGATTTCCATTATGAATAGATTCATGTCATGTTCCTAAAAAATTTTACTTTTTTTTTTTTATTCACTTTTAAAAATCTTTTTAACTACCACACTTTGATTTGATTGAAAGAATTAAATCATAATGTACTTCTAAGAAGAAGATTTATTTCTAATTCTAAATCATGATGTGCTATTAAAAAAGCTATTTTTAAAATTCTATTTAATTATTAAATTATTTTTTAATTTATTTATCATACTTTTTTAAGCAAGATATATTGATAAGAGAACCAAGGGTTCTCAATTCCGATTATTGTTTAATGAAGGGTTAAATGCAATTCACCCCCTGCCATTAGGACGTGTGTCAGATTTTTCCCCCTGAACCTTTTTATTAAGAAGACACCCTTATAAAAGTGTAAAGCCAGTTTCACCACACCCTTTTACTACTAATGTTGACTGGGCTTTGACTGATTGGCTGACGTGGCAAAGGAATAATTGCTGACTGTGTAAAGCCAGTTTCACCACACCCTCTTAAAAATAAATAGAATTCTAGGGTTTTCTTTCTCCCCCAAACTGAATAATTGCTCGTACCATTCAATTCCATCCTCGTACCGTACCCTATGCTTACCCTGTTCTTCCTCGTCCATTCAATTCAATCCTCGCGGAGTCATGGTTGGATGCAGTTCACGCGCGAGCACGGTTGGTTCAGTATCGTCGCATGATTTGCCCAGATGTGGGTGTGGTAGAACGATGAAGATGTGGAGAGCCAACACAGTGCAAAACCCCAACCGAAAATTCTGGAAATGTCGAAGCGCTGGGGTGAGTATGTTTATCTCAGCATCTAATTTTGATTTTTCTATATTCTAACCCATGTGTAAATCATTTTGTGTAGACTAAGAATAGCTGTGAACTATTTCTATGGGATGATGAAATTGTTGAATTCAACAAAGGAGAAGCTGTCATTTCACCATTTTGTAAGAAGTGTGATATACTACAAATGAAACTGGAATCAGTGTCAAACAAATTGGAGAAAGTGAAGATGAAGGTTGAAGTTCAGAAAAGGAAAAATATTCAGCTTAAGATAACACTTGTCTTGTGTTGTTTGATTGTTGGTTTTATTTACAATTTCATGTAATTTGTCTAATTTAGTTAGGGTTGAATGATGTAATTTTCTATGATGTGTAATATACTTGGAAACATGTTTTTAATGGAAGGAGTTTGATGATTTTGTCTAAAATTTGGAAAGAGTTTGCTGATTTTGTTAACAGTTTAATTTGGTTCAATTTGCTGAGGAACATGTATTGAGAAACACTACTGCATAATTGAGAAATAACCAAAAGCACAAATGTGCATAATTCAAAATCATATATAAATAACACTAATGCATACTTGATTCATTACCAATAGCACAAATGTGCATAATTCAGTTAATACAAAAAGCACAAATGTGCATAATTCAGTTAATACAAAAATCACCAAATGTGCATAATTCAGAAAACCACTTAAAGCACAAATGTGCATAATTCAGTCAATACAAAAAGCACCAAAGTGCATAATTCAGAAAACTATCAAAAGCACAAATGTGCATACTTAGTTCATTACAAAAAGCACCAAACTGTGCAACAGACATAGTAAACTAGTAACACCAAATTACAAGTCCTTGATAGAATTCTTTTTTGGGGTCTTCTTCAAATTCTTCTTAGGAGTAGTCTTCATCTTCCTTTGTGATGCATTGTTATCTTCTTCTTCTGTCAAGCATAATGGCTGTTCTGGTGCAGACCTAGGACCTGTGTAAGGTCTTGGTTTTTTAAACCAATTTTCCTTAATTCTCTCACTGACCCTCATTCTCACTGGTTTCACCTGAGCCTTTCCTTTGTTTTTGGCACTGACTTCAGCTGGAGTTGGTTTGGCTTTACTTGTCTTCACTTCACTTGGTTTGACTTTACTGATTTTAACTTCTCTTAGCTTGCCTTCACTTGGATTGCCTTCTCTTGCATTGCCTTCACTTGTGTTGACCTCATTTGGATTGACCTTACTTGTATTGACCTCATTTGGATTGACCTCATTTGTTTTGACCTCATTGACCTCATTTGTGTTGACTGCACTAGCACTTGGAGTTTTTGCACTTGCATTAGTAGCAGTTCTCAATTGTCCTTTTTTCTGCAACATAATTACATTATCAGTATATAATTTAAAGTAAAAAGCAATATCAATATCCATTAATGACATACCTTTGTTTTCAAGGCACTTGGATCTTGCACCTTGCTCTTGCATGACTTAATATTATGCCCAATCTTGTCACATTTAGTGCACCTGTAAGACACACCAGGTAGCCTCCTCCTAGAACCTTCCTCTCCAATCTCCCTAATCATCAATTTCCTTGGTCTACTAGGACCCTTTTTGAAGTCAGGAGGCAAGAGATCTTCACTTTCAACCATAGGCCACATGTCTTGTCCATTTATAGGACTAAAAGGAAAACCATAGCATAAAGCATATTTTTCCCTGCTATAACATTCATGAACAAACATTTCTGGATTTTGCTGTCTAAAGCCTAGGGCAGCAACAACATGCCTACAGGGAATAGCAACTAGCTGCCAAAAATTACATGAGCATGACCTTTTAGCTACGTCAACTATAAATTCTTGGCTGTTATAAGAATGTGTGACTTGAATTTTTTTCCCCATTGCCCAAGTTGGTAACCACTGACCACTCATAGCTACCTCAGCATCTAATCTCCTCCTATGGATTGGCATGATTTTGTGTGGCCATTTATCAAGTTTCAAAGTAGATTGGCTACACCTATTCATTAGATATTTCCTAATCCACTTACACATTGTCAATATGGGTTTATCTCTAGCACATAAGATTGTTGCATTAAAGGACTCAGAGATATTATTCATCAAAACATCACACCTAGGATAAAAGCTAAAAGCATGCTTACACCAAGATTTAGTAGGCACTCCCATTAGCCATGTCCAATCTTGTGGATCTACTGCCTTTAATGCAGTCATCTTCTGCAAGAATGCTTGATGGTATGTTGCCTTGGCTGCTCCCATCATTAGATCTCTTATAAGTGCTCCTCCACCAAACGTTTTCTTGAAATTTGCATACAAATGCCTCAAGCAAAGTCTGTGCTCAATTCTCTCAAATATTTCTTCAAATACTGCCACCAAACCTTGCAACAATGATAAATAACACATAATTAGTTTAAAGACAAAACTAAAAGTATATAATTAAATGTTGGAGGCAATACCTTTTGCTGGTCTGAGATAAATACATATCTATTCTCTATTCCAACATCTTCCATTAACAGCTGTATAAACCACTTCCAAGATTCTTTTGTTTCTGTTTCAACAACCCCAAAGGCCAGTGGAAAATATTGATCATTGGGGTCCCTCCCCACCGCTATCAACAACTGACCTCCATATTTAGTCTTTATATGACTGCCATCCACCCCAATGAAAGGTCTACAACCATTTATGAACCCTTTTTTACATCCCTCAAAACAGAAATAGAAAGAACCAAACCTTGGTTGGATGGAAGGTGATGGTCTCACAATGTTGATCTTTACAGTGTTTCCAGCACTCACCTTATGCAATTCAGCTGCATACCTCCACAAATTTGAATATTGCTTGTCTGCATCCCCTTCTATCATTTGTCTTGCTATCATTTTTGCTTTTCGTGCCCTGCCCACAGTGATACCCACTCCATAATTTTGCCTCATATCTTGAATAATATCACAGATCCTCAAGTTGTCACAAGTCTGCATTTTCTTTACCACTGCCTTGGCCACCCACTTTGAATTTGCAGTTTTGTTATCCAAAACCCTAGCACATGTGTGGGTGTCCTTTATAGTCTTAATTGCATAAGTGTGCTTGTGGCCCACTTTGGAACAAAGCATTAAAAAACCACACTTGGCCTTACATTCAACTCTCACCCTATATCCCTCATTTTTTACAAATGTTATTTCCCTCCCATTTAAAACTGTCCACTCACGTATAGCCTCCCTAAAGTCATCTAGGGAAGTGAACTCCATACCCCACTTAAACTTAAAATCCTTTGTAAGTTGTTCTTTCTTAAACTTTTCAAACTTAGGCTTTTTGTCATCTTCTAAGTTATCAGGGTCAGAACTATTAAGCTCTTCACTAAGGTACTCCTCCTCATCATCATCATATTTCTTCTTCTTTGGACATGGTAACAAACCTGCAATGACTGGACCCTCCCGAATTGGAACAGTGACATCAATACCATTAAGCTCATCAAACCCATCAACAATGGCAGTTGCCCTTTCATCCTCACTATCATTAAAACCTTCAACAACCTCTTCATCACTAACCTCTAAATCAAACACAAACTTAGGGGTGCTACCAACTACACTTGGATCATATTCCACAAAAATTTCCCCAACCACTTGCATCGCACAACTATAGGCAGCAAAATCATAGGCATCCCCATCATTTCTAATCTGAAAGTAATTAGGGTCTATGTCAACTATTTTGGTCCACAACCTAAAAGACCCTTCTAAGTACCCCCACCCAGTTACTAAGTTAAGAACATGATGCATTGTCCACTCATCTATATGTTCCTCAGAAATTAGAGTAGAAACACCACCCTTGTAAATCGTTTCACCATCATTATTATCAATAAACTCTCCTCCATGTCGAAACACAACATTAAATAGTACATTATTCTGAAATGTTAAATGTAATGTAAGAAAAAAGTTTACAAAACCATGGTAGAATCAAGTTACAGACATCGATTAAGGGAACTAACCTTTGAACATTCGCCGTTGCCGTCCATTGATTCGTCTTCCTCCACTGCGTTGTGCTTTCAAGTCGTCTTCTCCAACCCAAACAATGAAACCTAGCTTTTCTAATTCCCGGGGGGTAAACCTAACATAAAGGATTCTTCACGAGTTTTATTTTTAAAAATTATTCCTTTGCCACGTCAGCCAATCAGTCAAAGCCCAGTAAGCATTAGTAGTAAAAGGGTGTGGTGAAACTGACTTTACACTTTTATAAGGGTGTCTTCTTAAAAAAAAAGGTTCAGGGGGGCAAATCTGAAACACGCCCTAATGGCAGGGGGTGAATTGTATTTAACCCTTTAATGAATAAGAAGATGATTTATTTCTAATTCTAAATCATGATGTGCTATTAAAATAGCTATTTTTAAAATTCTTTTTAATTTATTTATCATACTTTTTTAACTACGATATATTAATTAGAGAACTAAGGGTTCTCAATCCTGATTACAAAAAGACGAGACAAAAACTCTAAAACAAAAAATTATAATCCAGTTGCGATTTAAGATAAATAAAACAAAGGATTTATGCTAAATTTGTAAAAGTTACAATTAGGATATGTAATATTTCCGATGAAAGACCATCTCCAAACCAAAACCTTAACGTTCCAAACCACATTTAAAATGTTCCAATCTTCATTCTTAAAAATTATGTCGTTTCTCAAAATCCACAAATTCCAACAAGTCGCTAACCAAACACAACCTTCGTTGCCGACTTTCACTTTCTTATATTTGCAATAAGAACACCACCTCAAGAAACTGCCCTTGAAGCACTTTACCTAATACTCCAAAAGACCGATTCACTCTGCTACCTCCTTCCTGAACAACACGGAGACCCAACAGAAAAGCAAGGAATGCTCTAGAGATTCACCAACAGTCGTGCAAAGAACACACGCAAGATCACACGAGGGAGAGATAATACCTCTGATCGTTAATAAATCTTAAAATTCTGGAAACTTTACAATAGATGTCACACCAATGTCCTAACATCAAAATACAATGTCAAGACAGAGGTTGAGACATCATCTATATGACACAAAAATTTTACCAACCTATAAATTACAAAAGTCAATTGTTAACCTAGTTTGGTGCAACATCACCTACTCTGGGGGCATCCAAGCCAGGAATAAAGTTTACTATGATAGTATTAGTTCAAAGATAAACAACCTTAATTTACAACTTATCGCCTAATTACTACTTTGTGCAACTTCTACCTAGGACTCCCCTATATATGAGACCCCCTCTCACTTCAAATCACCTTAGTGATAAATAACACAAGAACATACTTCCAATTACACACAATACACTCATTGTTTAAAAGGTCATGAGTAATTGACAATGAACAAGCAGTCAACCTTAATGCATTAAAGGATACATGAGTAACACACACAACACACGGCACACTAAAACAACTCTCAAAATCTAAAACTCTAAATTTCCCTTTTTCTTTTACAAATTTGTGAAGAGACAAATTGCATTAGAATTAGGGCTTCCTTTATATACTCCTCTGCTATCCATGGGCTTTGACTTCTTTAGCCAAATAATTTTTGATCCTCAAGCTGAGGGTTGCACCAATTATGCAAAAAATCTCCTTGAATCTTGGAACAAAACATCACAAGTTTCCACAATTGTCTCAATATCCAATTTTAGAAACTTATGCACATTTGCAGATTAAATCAATTGTTTCAAATAAAATCTTCTTGACATGCACAAGTCAGTGAGATATATCCATAGAGGATCTCACAAAATCAAATCAAATATGTCAAGAAAGTAATAGCAGTTTAGTTCCTGATATGATAATTGTTCAGGATTTCACAAAATCGTGTCCAACATCTGGCAGTGATACATGTTTTAGAAAAACTGCTGCCAATCCTAAAACCCAAGGAACTTGCAATCTTCCACTTTGGGAAATTTCGTCTAAAACAACCTTTGCACAACAACCATGGAGACAAGGAATAAAACCACAAAACAAAACATAGGCTACATGAAATACATGTAACCTTTGTATAAACTGCAAATAGAAAAACATCAGAGTTCTACAAGCAGCAGCAACACAGTTTAATCCTAAAGATATCAACAGTGCAACACTCTTTACTTCTAAAGATATCATTACACGTGACATCTCAAAAACAAAAAACTGAGAAACTCAACACACAAAAACTATGCTCCCCTTGTTATAGTACTTTCCCTGTCTCATGGAACAAAAACTAACCACAACTATTTCTCGACCTTTTTAGCCATAATTTTGGCCAAACTCAATTGTAAGGGGAAAACCCAAATCACCAAAACAATTCTCATAATATCTTCAATCACCAGCAACATTCTTCATTAAACTAGCTATCTTGATTAGTTATGCCATTTTCTTTAGGTCTAGAACATCTTTACCAAACTCATTATTCAAGGGAAAACTCCTTTGGTACAGATCCTTGCATGTCAGAACATCTTGTATGACACCATACACACATATCAATTGTAGTAGCAAACACAAGACAAATTCCTGAAACACCAACAACAAGCATGACAGACACTCATGCTCCCCCTAAATAGTTGCTTACATAGCAAGCAACAATAAAGACTACTCTCCCTAAGCAGTAGTACAATCCTATCAATCATCATCATGTTAAGACGTTTGTCATGACAACATGACAAATAACCTATCTGTTTAGCCAATCTTGACAAACATAGAGTAAATATACCAAAAAATCAGAAGCACACATCCATACAAGTATAATCAACAGATATAAGCAAAATAAAACTTGGTGTAATCAGATGCTAGGTAGAGAACATAGCATGTAGCTCATCACAACAGAGCATTAGAACAACAAAGATCCAGAAATTTCTCAAGAGAAAACCTAGGACGTTATTACAAACCAACAAACAAGGAATAGCAGTGGGAATTTTTTATTTTAAAACAGCTATTCAAACCTACATCCTGAGTTAATGAAAGTGATCCAATCTTCTTCAGCATCTGAGACAGAGTCGTGTAATTGACCATGATTTTTTTAGGGACTTCATCTTTGTTACAAAATTTTTCCCATCCACTGATGATCCAGCAATTGTTTCCACCTTGGATTTAACGATCTTTGGATTAGTACTCTTAGCCTTCTTTCCTAACTCCTGGACCTTTTTAGCATCAACCTTTTTGGGAGATTGACTCATATTGAAACACAAAGCTTGACAAGAGGAAGATGTAATATGGTTTAGAGTTTAAATAGAGAGGCATCACCTTGTTTGTATCGATCTACTAGTCAAGGAGAGAATCTTGAAAGATGTGTAATCACCCTCAATAACAGTGCATCACTCACGAAATTATCTTGTTTTCTTTCTCTCTTCCCAAGCTTTGACTACTGGGGATTCTTATGACATTCCCTTGTCCACAAGTCACCACATCAGGTTTGACATTGGAAAATCTCTTTCCTGAATTTGTATGCACCACTAGATAGAGAAGAGAGAAAATATTATTTGTAAGTCTCCCAACCTGTAATTCTTATAATTCTTCGGCAATACAAATTCTCAATTTATCCCTCGTATTCTTGAAATTTGAAGGTGCATACAATGTTAGAATTTTAAAAGTGTACAAATATTAAATATTATTTATTTATAGAAAAAGTACATTTTATATTATGTCTTATGTAAATAAATAAACAGAAATGTTATTCTTATACCAACACCGTATGTACGTACGACATTGTTCATGTAATGACGACACTGTTCATGTATAGACGAACACTACTCATGTACGGACGAATACTATTTATATATGGTCTTTTATTTTAATACATGGACGTGCATTAACCAACTTGATAACTGCATTAACCAAATGTTTACACTGCATTAACCAAGTTTGGTGACTGCTAAAAATTATTTTTAATACCTGGATAATGCATTAACCAACTGTCACTACAAAAATAAGTGCAATTAGCCAGGTGAACTTCACGTCGCAAAAGAAAAAATCACCCTGCAACGCAATAATTGCGAGGTTGACCAACTACCTTGCAAAAACGTTAGTCGGAACTTATTGCAAGGGGAAAAGTACTTCGCAAATTAGCCAGGTGACTATCACTTCACAATTTTACCTCGCAACATAGACAGAGGTTGAGCAGAATAGAGCACACGTGTCAGAGCAGAGCAGAGCAGAGCGGGATGTTCAAAGTAGAATAGACAGAAGGTTGCGAGGTGAGTTTCACCTGACAAATTTTAAATAGACAGAAAGTTGCTGAGTGAGTTTCACCTGGCAAAATTTTTAATATTTATAATAATATAATATATTAATATATATATATATATACATATAAAATATATTTTTGTTTTACAAAAATAATAAATTAAAAACTATTATATTATTTATTTATTTATGTATGAAAAAAATGAAAAAAAATATGTACCTAATTCTAAAAATTTCACATACAGGTTTCTAACAATTTTACCTATTCTAACATACATATATTCTAACATTTTAACATATTTATACACAAAATCATACTAATTTCATCAAAAAAAAATTCTAAACTATTATACACAAATCTAACTATCACTATTTACATGTTACAAACTTCACTAAAAAAATGCATACTTTAAACTAGTTCATACAACCGAATATAAAATAATAAACAATTTAATTCATATGTGTACCTTAAATAATGGATTTGATGAAAAAACTAAAGAACTTTGAAACCAACAAGTAGTTTGAGTCTTGAAAGTGTTGATTTGTGTTAAAAATGAAAGCTTTGAAAGATTTTGAGGGTTTTGAAGTGTGGAACTGTAGCTGGGAGAAAAAGAAAATGAAAGAGTAAAATTTATTGAATCTGAAATGTGAGAAAGGAAACTGAAGTGGTGGTATTTAAAGTAAATTTGTCAGGTGAAAAATACCCCGCTACTTTTAGAGTCGTTGAGACTTGCTAGGTGATTTTCACCTTGCAACGTTTGTGTCAGTCAAACGGACACACGCCACACTGTGCCATCAGTAAATGCCAAAATTTTCCCTCAATTTTTTTTAAATATAGTTGCGGGGTGTTTTTCACCTAACAACTTTTGTTGGGTGTTTTTCACCTAACAACTTTTTTTTCAAAAATTTTCACTACTTTTCTAAGAAAACTCTTCTAGTTCAATAAAGTGAAATGCTATTTTTACACTAAATGTAACATCTACACTTTATAATAATACGGTGTTGTTTTTCGAAGATATTTAATCATTATTTTTTATTTTTGCTAATACAAACAATTCCAAGGGGCTGTGTATTTGATATCGGTACATATATGGTGTTAGATTTTGGTGTAAGCATACCAACTCTCTTCGGTTTAATTGACGATTCATCGATGGCTGTTGTAGTCCGATCACATTTGTTCTTTTGAGATATATGCATTTTTCAGCTTTTGTTCCAATCTTTCACATAGATATCAAACATTCAAACCAACCAACGTACTTCTAGACAGTAACTATAACACCAAAGTTTCTGATTTTGCAACATCTAGATAATTCCATTAGATAAGACTCATTTAACCATATCCTTCTAAAATGCTAGATTGATATAGATTATTGATTTATAATGCTTTGTGCTTCTTTTTCAGTTTATGAATGAAAGTGTATCCCAAAGATGGCAAAACATAAATGACTCATTTTTTTTAACTCCTTAATCAGTATATAACAGATTAAAATAGACATCATATCATGCTACCAATGCAAAAAACTTTGTATCAAGACATCAAACAAACAAAAAAACAGTAAAATAATGGAAGGAAACAAATTGTTAATGTTGACACAGCTATAACATACTAAAATTCTGAAAATTTTTAAACATAATGATGATAGCAGTTTCACCGTTCGTGAATGCTAATCTTCTTAAACTTGACTGGTGTCAGGGAGTGAGAAAAGAGACTCTGTATACGCTACAAATTCGGATGATTCTGAGCAATTGTCATGACAGAAGGGACGCTCTAGAAACTCTCCTCTGTCGTTAAACTTCACCAATCTACCTTCACCATCTTTTCCAATGATATCACCAAAATTTGTTACGCATACTATAAATAAAGAATCGTTCAAAACAGGATCAACAGAAAATTCAATAATCTTGGTCCAAGATGATTGCACTGCATATTTTTGCATCACCCATATCTTCACTGTATCCACGTCTTTCATCCATGCACTAATTAGTCCTCCAACTACCAACAAATCAAATTCTATATCAGAATCATCGGGCCGAGCTATCTCAGATATCTTCATCTCCTTTAAACCAAGGGCAACTATAACATACTTTGAGATCTCAACATTATAAACCACCCAATGAATAGAATCATTCAAGAACAACCCGCCTCTAGCGCCATTTTCCCCTTTCACGGTAACCATATAAGGCAAATGAGAAGCAACCTCAATTGATTTCCACTTATTAGCTCTCAAAGAGAAAATCCAAAACTAAGTTGAACTACTTATCTGATAGCCTTCAAACGGATAGCCTTCAAATATCCACGACAGTATAAAATAATCATCAGTTGAGTTATCATATCCAAAACCTAACAGAATAGTATCTGCAAAATCAAATAGAAAATTAAGTGAAGCAGCCTCTCTAAGAGGATATTCAGGTATTTGTTTGACCAGACGGGTGGATGGATTCCATACTTAAAAGTATAAGCCACAGTGCAAAAGAAGAAACCCTCTACACGAGCCTTTAATTCGATATATGGGACGAACAAAATCAGGTCTTAACAAAGCATATGCAGAATCATCGTGAAGCGATGCATCAACATCTATGGATAGGAAATTAGGAGCATACCGGTTTATGAAGATAAGTCTACGGGTGGAGGCAAGTTCAAAATGTGAAGTAGCAAAACTGTTATTAGAGATTAGAGAAAGCCATGATTTGCAGACGCACCTGAAACGTAGTAGAGTCTTTACAAGTAGCTTCAACAGAATTTCTATTATCAATTCAAGAGGAAGAAACACGGTGGTCTCCGCCAGCTTGCCGAATAAATCAAAGAAATACTAAGTCGTTATATATCGTGCAGTGTTAGGGTTTAGTAGATAATAACTGTTTAATATAATAACACGTTATAACTATGGGAATATTTCTATTTTTGATTTTATTGAACTAGAAGAGTATGTAATTGGAACCTACTAATATATTTAAACTTAATTAAATACTAATCAATTGGAAATGTTAAAACAAAACTTAAAATGAACTAAAATAAAATATATATACAAAGTTCCGTCCCGACGCGTTCGCCCGGCGAGCCAATTTCTCCGCCAGCAAACGGTTTTATTATGGCCACACAGCCTGCGCCACGTCAACAAGTGGGTAAAAATATCTTCTTTCACCCGGCGAACAAATTGCTTCGCCCAGCGACTCCTTATTCTTCCGCTTGGCAAACAAGAGGTGGGTCAAGGCAGAAGCAAGACACTTATTTTCCACGCTCGCCAGGCGAGCCAATTGCTCCGCCGGGCGACTCACACCAGTCTGCAACTTTTTGTTTCTTCAATTGCTTCTTCTTTTATTGATCCAAAATTGCATCCTTGAAGCTTTATTACTCAATGCTCCATACATGCTCAAATACCTACAAAATGAATGAAAAACTATTAGTCGTTACATAAATGAGTCAAAAACTCCATTAAACACAAAATATGTATATTTATGTAATATTCACTAAAACGTGGGAAAAAGAGAAGATAAGTGCCACAAAACTATACAGAAAAATAACTACAACTTGGCACTTATCAAACTCTCCCCAACTTAAACTTATTTGTCCCTAAACAAGAATCAACTAACTCAAGGAAACAAAGGCGAAAATCCAAAAATCACGAATCAACAAGTTTTAAAAAACGAAATCAAATGTATACCTCAAATGCAAAATGGTACACACAAAGTAACATACTTACTACTAAACATGACACAAATGCTAAATACCAAGAATATGCCAACCATTCTAAAACAACACTAGTTCAAAAATGAATCACATCTAGCACACAATTATCGGTAGATGAAAAACACAAAAGTGGGGTAATTTTCACTCATCCAACAATCTTGCAAACAAAATACTAAATTATGTCGTCATCCAAAAATAGTATTAAAGATACAAACACACGAATCACAAGGGCTTTTTAAGGTTGTATCATTGTCGGGTCAACAAACAAGGGATAATTCCTAAAGCTAATCGAAACAAAAACTTGCCAAAACCTAAGGGAGTGATCAACTCACAAAAGCTCAAACAACGAAATTTCAATCAAACTTCTTCATAATCCCAAATTTCTAAAACCAATCACATACTTATTAACACAACATTATTTCATACTCTTTTTGTTTTTCTTTTTCAAAACTTTTCTCTTTTTTATTTCTTTTTCTTTTTACTTCTTTTTCACATTTTTTTCTTTTCTCTTTCAACCTCTTAGCCATCAACCACAAATGCACGATCATTCTCTCCCCAACTTGAATTCAACCGTCATCATAATATGAATACTCCCTACTTTCTAAGGCAAGGTAAAAACTCATACAACAACAATTAGTTGAGGGTTCAAGAAAACAAACAATTAACATCCATGCAAAAATTGAAAACTAAACACTCATAGACCAGCATTTAGCAAAAACAACATGGACATTGACCAAAAAGGCTCAAAAGGGATAACAAAAGATCACACACTCGCAAGGTGAATTGACTATTTGGCCAAGGTAGTTGTGCTCAAAATGGAACCAAAATTTCTTGATCACTTTCATGCATTTATACAATTAACACAAATAAAATATTAAGCATAATAAAATCCAGTTAGAACAAGAATTGTGGTCTCCAACATATGTGAACAATGGAAAGCTACCTCACAAAAAGGGGTAGGAACTAAAGTGATTCACAAACGAACAAGTATATGAAAGAATGAATGGCATAGAAATTGTAAAAATCCTAATTATAATAAATATGCTAAAGTCTAGAAACCGATAAACACATACTTTGGACATGTATAAAACTTTAACAAAATCATTACCATACACTTGCAAGTTGAAACGATCAAACTTGGAAAATCACCTCAAAATCCTCAAGCTACTTAAAACAAGCTCAAAGGCAAACACACAACTATTAATATACATAAACTAAAAGACCAAACGAAATTGTCTAAACAAATTAAAAAGTGAAGATTTGAAATTTAAGAACTGGTCCGATCTAAATTTGTTTAGACAATTGCATCACACTACCTAAACTAAATAAAAACTAAAAAAAATAAACATGCTTGTTTTACGTCGTAAGCTCGACGCCTGTTATTTAAGAACGTTTCTCCAAGTTACTTCCGCCCGGTTATTCCTAACCACACACAAGCAAACGTGAAAAGAAACAAACAATGATATAACAAATTTACAAGTATAAGAAACATGTGCAAGTATAGTAAACATACACAAGTATCAATATAAACAAGTGAGAATATACAATATGTGCGATATATACAAAACTTAAAACTAAGAGACTATTGCGACGCGAGTTCAATAAAACACCAATCTCCGACAACGACGCCATTTTGTTGAAGCGGTAAAGCGGCAAGCAACAAAAGTTTTGGAAGTATTACTCCGGGAAAAATTATCGTCTCCACAGGGATCAGTACATTAAACTGCCGTTCAATAGTTAAAACATAAAAGCAGAAAAGTAAATATGAACACAAAAAGAATTCATTTTTCAGAAAGAAGAGACTTATCAAGCTTTGTATATAATCTACTTCTTACAAAATTAAACTTATCGACCAATTATACTCAACCTACAATACTTGTCAATGTCATCCGGCATCGCTCACACCCTAAGTCATTTCTAACCAAAAGTAGAGAGAACTAATATATCATCTCGGCGACGATCTCTCAGCACACCTTAACAGCACAGCAGACATCCATATCAATCGTATCGACGATCTCTCAACCAACATGAAAGCATTAAGCTTCGACACCGATAAAGATTGCTAGCTCTAAATCTATCTCTAAAATCCAGAAACTAACAAATAATCATCCTAGATAAGGATTCAAGAAGTCTATCTCTAAAACAATCCAAATTCCTATTACAGAGCAAAAATCTAAGACAACAATCAACAAAGATTTGTAAAGCAAGCTTTATATAACTCAATGGGCGACAAATATACATGAGTTCAAAGCAAATACATTTACAAAACCCAACCTAGAGAAATACATAGACAGAAAGAGAGATAAAACCATAAATCTTCTAGTTTGTCAGCGCCGGTTGATGAGCGATCCACCTCCGAATCACCGAATGCAATACCCATTGTTGTTATCTAAGCTAATCCTAAAGAAAAATGGGTGGAATTGGCATGGGAGCACAAAAATCCCTAAAACCAACAACACAAAACCTAAAATGAACTAAAATGAAATTTGTACAAAGTTATGTCCTGACGCGTTCGCCCGGCGAGCCAATTGCTCCGTCGGCAAACGGTTTTATTATGGCCACATAGCCTGGGCCACGTCAACAAGTGGGCAAAAATATCTTCTTTCGCTCGGCGACTCCTTATTCTTCTGCCCAGCAAACAAGAGGCGGGTCAAGGCAGAAGCAAGACACTTATTTTCCACGCTCGCCCGACGAGCAATTGCTCCGCCGAACGACTCACACCAGTATGCAACTTTTTGTTTCTTCAATTGCTTCTTCTTTTACTGATCCAAAATTGGATCCTTGAAGCTTTATTACTCAATGCTCCATACATGCTCAAATACCTACAAAATGAATGAAAAACTATTAGTCGTTACATAAATGAATCAAAAACTCGATTAAACATAAAATTTGTATATTTATGTAATATACACTAAAACATGGGAAAAAGAGAAGATAAGTGCCACAAAACTATACACAAAAATAACTACAACTTGGCACTTATCAATTCGTAATCGACCCCCGCCATGTTTCATCGAGTTGATTAAGTTAAGCGCGCATACATGCTGTTGCTTATGAACCGTCCCCCAGTTCTTTGTTTTCGAGTCGCA
The DNA here is from genome assembly GCF_029867415.1 of Vicia villosa. Taxonomy (NCBI): domain Eukaryota; kingdom Viridiplantae; phylum Streptophyta; class Magnoliopsida; order Fabales; family Fabaceae; genus Vicia; species Vicia villosa. The sequence goes on along the minus strand of NW_026704954.1, from coordinate 55,658 downwards.
AGTGGAAGGATCTTGCAATCAGATCTCCACTACTTCTCTAGCTCGCGTTGACCGACGCTGATGCTCTGCGTACGCACGCAAAGTTATCGAGTTCCCCTTTCTTCCCATAATTAGCTCGCATAGCCTTGGTTGTAAGACCTGTTGGCTAAGCTCCTTTTATTCCCTCGCTTGGATACCTCCGATGATCATTCCGGTTGGCTATAACACCCTAGTTCCCAGGTCACTACCTCGGTTTCCACACCGTGGTTAGTTGTTTGCTTAATGAACGGCGCTCGATTGTGTGATATTGCTTGCTTTTGCTTCTTCCCCAATAGGTTTCTATATTTGACATACTTAGTAGTTCTATCATAAAAATAAAAAATATTATAATTAGATAATTATCATAAAGGTAATATTAAATATTAATATTTAAGATAACACTTTTGTAAATTCCAATATCTAAAAATAACACAATATTAAACTAGATTGTCACATTAGTCTTAAAATTATCTATTTAAAAAAATATTAATTTAGTGACAAAATACATCTTACATTTTCTCAACTTCCTTCCTTAGAAGAAACGTCAACCGGTCCATCTTAAAGGAAAAATAATAAATAGAGCATTAAAAGTTCTTTATAAACTATACAATGTTATTTTCCAAACCAATGTATGTGATTTTCCTTCTCCCACACTTATAATTATTATAAGTGACACAAATAATTATTTTTCTATTTATAATCTTTATCCACTTATAAATGTTGAATTCTCTCCACATTTCAAACCTATCTGAGATCTCTCCACATTTCTCCCACTAATAATTCTTTTTCTACGGCAACAACATATTGGATTACAAAATTAGAAGCCAGCAACACATCAAAAATGTGTGTATATGATTTTTAGGATACTTTAGTTTGGAATTATGATTTGAGATGAACCTTAAAAATTTGAGAGTATTTGTAGCATGTTATGGAATAGTTATTAATTAATATCACATCCATTAATTTTGTTGTGTTTAATTTCATTTCAGTTTTGTCATTCAATGCTTCTAGTAGTGCTATAAGTCTGTAACTGAATTAAATTTTCAAAGCTTTAAAAATGTGGGAATAATGTTAATATAATAGCAATAGAGTAAGAAAGAAGAGAGATGGAAATATTTTTAACCGGGGAGATGAAAGTGTGTGCACACAAAAGCTAAACCAAGAAAAATTATTACATTGTTTCCTCTAAAAACAACATTACAGAACATGAAATAAATATAGAATATTCATCTCTCTTGATATTTCTCTTGTCATGAAATGTATCAATCACCATTGATGGAACAACAACAAGAAGAAACAAAGGAAGAAAGCATTTTTGTTTTGCTGTTGAGATGTGAAAGAAGACTTAAAGTCCCATATCAATTTGTTTATAAATGGCAGTGTTTAATTGCATCCTCAACTATGTTCAATGCCCCATTTTTGTAAGTTTTTGCTGGGCGGACATGTCCTATGTGCAAATCAATAAATTCAAAAGCGATAACAAAATGTCGTGGTAGCAAGATTTGGCTAGAATCAATTTTAGAAAACAAAGGTTTGTGCAAATTAATTTTAGCTTGTGATTTTCCGAGCTTAAAAATTCATTGTCAACTGATTTTCCAAGCTTTATAATAGACAGTCATATCATGCTAGTAATCCACTAAATTCTGCATCAAGATGTCAAGCAAAAAAGAAGTAAAATAATGGAAGGAAACAAATTGCTAATGTTGACACAACAATAACATACTAAAATTCTGTAAAATAATGGAAGGAAATCGCTTCTCATGTTTCATGATATACTTAGGAGTTCATAATACAAGATAAATATAAAGAAAAAAAATCATCTTCCTAAGCTTTACCGGTGTCGGGGAGTGTAAATAGAGACTCTGAATACACCACGAACTCTGATCTGGCGGATTTGTCTGAGAGGTAATTATGACAGAAGGGATGCTCTATCAGCTTTCCTTTATCGTTAAACTTCACCAATCTACTTTCACCATCTATTCCAATTATACCACCACAATTTGTAAAGCATAGTATAGATAAAGAACAGTGCAAAACAGGATCAACAGAAAATTCAATAATCTTAGTCCAAGACGAGTGCACTGCATATTTTTGCATCACCCATATTTTCACTGTATTCAGGTCTTTCATCCATGCACCGATCAGTTCTCCAACTACCAACATAGAAGAATCATCGGGCAAAGCTATCTCCGATATCGTCATATCCTTTATATCAATTCAAGAGGAAGAAACACGGTGGTCTCAGCCATCTTGCTGTCCAACAAATCAAAGGAATCTCAAGTCATTATATATACTGCATCGTTAGGTTTTAGTATCATCTCTTTATTTTTATTTTTTACCAAGTCATTATATATACCAAATAATTAACTAGAATTGAAAATAAAAAAATAGCTATTTTAGTAGCGCATCATGATTTAGAATTAGAAATAAATAATTTTTTTAGTAGAACATCATGATTTAATTTTTTCAAACAAATTAACTAGAGTTAAATAATGTCGTAATTAAAAAGATTTTAAAATTGAATAAAAAATAAATAATATTCTTTTCGGAACATGACAGGATTTAAATTAAATTTTTTATATTATGATAAGACAATAAAAATAATATGCGGAATTTAATTTTTATACACTTTTAAAATTTAATAATAAAATGACTTTTAGTTTTTGTTTTTATTTCAATTTTTAAATCGAATACAATCAGTTGAACTGTTTTTCACAACAACTAACCAATTTTATTATTGATTGTTAATATCTAATTTTTTTTGGAGTAACTTTGAAGCATCGTAAAATATAATTTTAGTATAAATATTTGTTGAAGAAAATGAATTGTTGGAGAGAAGTTAGAAAATAAATATTTGTTTCTAATGTCAAATGTAAATTTATATTGCTTTTAGTTTTCATTATTCTTATATTTTTATTGTTTGTTTTTATTTTCTTTTATTTTTTATTGTATCGTTGTTTGTTAATTTTTAGTTATATTTTTAAGTGTAGGTTTAGAAACATTATTATTTTGGGCCGGTCAAGGCTCAATACGACTAGGATTCAAGAGTTAAAGCCTAATGATGCAAATTGTCCATAATATTTAATCGGTGCACAAGAGATATAAGGTTTACTCCTTCATCTCAGATTCACATTTTACTTATTTTGTACTCTCAACTAACTTGAGCGTTTTTTTTTTCAATAAGCAATGATATTAATCAAGGGGAGTATAATAGATACTCCGCCCAAGGATACAAACGGAAAGCTCTCCCTACTCGAAACAAGCGAGAGGTAAGATATTCCAAGTATGGTAATTACAAAGTTCACCTAGCTTATAGAAAGCTAACAAGTAATTCCAGGAAAACATGATAATATTCGAATAACATTCGGTAAAACAAAAACTCTCCTTCTTAAAGATAATGTCGTTCCTCTTCTTCCATATGCACCAAATAGTAGTCAACCAAATCACTCCTACTATTGATCTCTTCGTCGGGCACTTCACGGAGTCGCAAAATAAAAAGAAAGAGACAAAACTATCAAAGGACATATCAAGGGAAGGACCTAGCCAACAAAACACCCTCCTCCAAATATTATGAACAACTTCACAATCATCAAATAAATGTTCCAAATTTTCCTCCTCTTTCAAACACAAAACACATAATAAATCTATGTTCTCCACCAAAATCCTTCTCTTGCACAATTGGTCTTTTGTTGCAATTCTATTATGCAAAAATTTCCAACCAAAAAAAAGAATTTTTGAGGGGATTCTAACCTTCCAAAGGAAATTCAAGGCCTTAACCAAAGGATCTTGCAAGGGAGGTCCCGATAGGCACGACTTGAAGCGCCCATAACAAGACTTTACGCTAAAAGAACCGGACGTATCCTCCACCCAAGAAAAGGAGTCACGAACATTCTTTTGCGGAGAGCATTGGTTCAACACCTCTTCTATTTCCTACATCAAAAAAGTGAAGCCATTGCTGGCCGGTTGCAGCAATCCAGCAGCAAAACTAGTGCTGGCCCCTGGCAGCAAGGCTGCTGCGGTATCTGGCAGCAAAGGCCGCAAATCCCACTGCCACCCTTCTTGTCCGAATTGCCCCAAATCAGCCACCGCTAAAAGATGATCCGATGTCACCTGAAATAAATCCGGAAAGACTTCCAATAAAGGTTGTTTGTCAATCCAACAAGCATACCAAAACGGAATATCTTCACCATTACCCACACAACATTTAATTGCTCGCGAAAAATGATTGACTAAAAGTCTCTCATAATTATCCGACACCATTACGTCTCTCCACCATATAGAATCCTTCTTGCCCACTACCGCCATGTCACCTACTAAAACCTTTCATTTCACCTTACACTATCTAGCTCTAATGATGCCACTCCAAACCGCTTCGTTCTCGTTTAAAATCCTTCACTTCCACTTGCTTATAAGAGCCGCATTCATAATTTCCACATTCTTTATTCCTAAGCCACCTTCCTCTTTTGATTTGCAAACCGTGTCCCAACACACCCAATGAATAGACTTTCTATCTTCACCACCACTCCAAAGAAATTTACTTTGGATAGTCCGAATCTCTTGAAGCACCTTCGTCGGAGCTTTATAGAAAGATAGAGAATAAATCGGAATCGCATTAAGCACCACATTGATCAAGACCACGCGCCCCGCTAAAGAGAGGTTCTTACCTCTCCAAACGGCTAGACATTTCTTGATGAACACTAAAAGATCTTTCCACATAGAAATGCTTCTAGGATTACCACCCACTTTAATTCCCAAATACTTGAACGGAAGACTACTCACCTTACACGAAAGAAAGCTAGATGCCGCTTCAAGAAACCAATCACCAACATTGATACCATAAATGTTACTTTTAGAGAAGTTAATACGCAAACCCGACATTAGTTCAAAACCTCTAAGAATTGCTTTCATACTCCACAAATTTGCCGTGTCTCCTTCCGATATAATAATTGTGTCATCCGCGAATTGAAGTAAATCCACCTCCTCATTAATACCCACTTTAAAACACCGAAAATCCCCCATATCTTTAGCCTTTCTCATAAGTGCCGTAAGGACCTCCATAACCAAAACAAAGAGGAAAGGAGACAACGGATCCCCTTGACGAAAACCCTTCTCAACCTTAAACTCTTTCGTCGTGCTACCATTGACAATGACGGACATAGTACTATTAAAGATACAACACTCCATCCATTTCATCCACCTAGCTCCAAACCCCATCCTAACTAAGACATATCTCACAAAATTCCAACTAACACGGTCATAAGCCTTTTCAAAATCAACCTTAAGAACCCACACAACTTCTTTTCTCCCTCTTAGCATAATCCATCACCTCATTCACAACAAGCACACCATCCAAGATACTTCTACCGGGAACAAATGCCGTTTGGTTACATGACATAAGTTTTCCAACTACACACTTTAATCTAGCCGCCAACAACTTTGAGATAATCTTGTATAAACAACCAACTAGACAAATAGGCCTAAACTCCGCTAAAGATTGAGGATTCTTCACCTTGGTAATAAGAGTAATAAAAGATGAAGTACATCCCTTCGTAAGCCTTGCTTTCTCATAAAAGTCCGAAACTAATCTACACACATCCCCTTTCAACACCTCCCAATTAGCTTTGAAGAACTCTAAAGAAAACCCATCCGGACCCGGACTCTTGTTCCCATCACAAGCCCACACGGCTTCCTTAATTTCTTCCTCCGTAAAAGGTCTCTCAATCCACACACCTTCTTCCATAGTCAAACAATTTAGATTTAAGCCCTCCGGTATTGGTCTCTTGAAATTCTCTTCTTTATAGAAATCTTTGAAGTAACCAAAAATCTCATTCTTAATATTCTCAACTCCCTCTACCGGCTCATTCTTCCCATCCAACATCGAAATCGAATTCCTTCTTTGTCTTGCCTTAATAGAATTATGAAAAAAACTAGAATTACTATCCCCTTCATGCATCCACAATTGTCTAGATTTCAATCTAAGCATACATTCTTTCACTTGTAAAAGATTCCAAAACTCCTTGTTCGCCTCTTTCCTCTTATCCACCACCTCTTTCACCATATCTCCATTAACCTCCAACAACCTATCATCCAACTCTTTGATGTTATCCACCTCCTCTTTGACTTTCAAATCAATCCAACCAAACACCTCCCTATTCCACTCTCGAAGGCGGCCTTTCAAACTTTTAAGTTTTTCGAACAAAACAAAATCCCCTCTTCCGTTAAAACTTAACTTCCCCCACTCCTCCTTAATAAAAGACTTGAAATCATTATGCTTGAACCATGCATTATTAAATTTAAAAGGCTTAGGCCCCCAATCCATCACCCCTATGTTCAAACGAATAGGCGCATGATCCGAAATATCTCTCTTTTCAATTCTTTGATCCACCACCCCCCATAAGTCAAGTAATATCCTTGAAACTAAGAATCTATCAAGTCTACTCATCGCCTTCCCGTTATCTTTGAACCATGTGTACTTCCCTCCAACACAAGGGATGTCCACCAAATCCATGTTTTCTATGAATTCGCGAAACTCCAACATACCTCTAGAAATAGAGAGAGACCCATCTCCAAACCTTTCTTCCCTTCCCACAATTTCATTAAAATCCCCCACCACACACCACTCTTCATTAACACTCTTACTTTTTCTCTCCAATAAAGACCTCCAAACTTGCCTTCTTTCCACCGAACTACACGGAGCATACACATTCACAATGTTATAACAATCACCTTTCCAAAAGAAATTGACTCCCACATACCCTTCTCCTCTAAAACTATAATTGAGAGATAAAAAATCTTTCCTCCAAAGAATCACCATACCTCCTGCCGCTCCTAAGGAATTTGAAGCAGTCCATTCCACACCACAACTTCCCCAAAAACTCTTAGCAAAGGACTCAGAAAAACTAGCAACTTTTGTTTCTTGAATGAGACATACATCAATATTAAAAGATTTAATCAGAAAACTCACTCTCTTTCTTTTCAAAAGAGAACCCCCACCACGGATATTATAGGAGAGAAAATTCATGGACACGAATCTAAAGCCTTCTTCCTTCCTACTGTGCACAACTTGTCTTTGTTTTCTAACATCTCTAACAGTTTGATACTCATACTATCATCAACAACTCCTGATACACCTAAATTAGATATTGAATTCCATAGCTTCTTCCCCACCTCAGAATGCGGATTATTAAGCAATCTATGATTACATTGCAGAATGTCCGAATCAGACAAAGTATTACAAGAAAAAGACTCACCGTTGGAAATAGAATCCTCCTCCTTCTTTGGATTGTCCGCCGCGCTAGAAGAAACCTTCGAAGACCCTCCATTCCTGGGCGCGATGCAAGCAAAAAATGAGGGCGCAACCTCCACTCTATTTCCCAGGTCCATCACCGTTTTCTTCTTCTTCTGTTTAACCAAAGCTTTTTGTTTTTTCCTACTAATGTTTCTACAGGCCAAATCAAATGAAATTGGGCCTTTTTTCTCCAAACTGTTCACCTCCGGCCCACATGGTTGATTTGGAGCTACTAAGTCCTCTTTCCCTGGCCCACACCTATTATTAAAAACCACAACAGAATTGACCAGCAACAGTCCACTACACCCATCAAAATTTTGACCGTCCACCTCATCTGCTGATTCTCTCACCTTGGTCCCACTTTCATCAAAACTGCTAGAAGCGACAGCTGTACCTAATCCCAAGGAAACCGGAGACCCTCTTTCATCAAACAATTCTTTATGAATGGGAGCATTTAATGTTTCTGAAAAAGGGTTCACCATTCCATGCAAGTCCTTATAGAGTAAGCTATCTCCTGCCACCTTTCCACCCCTAACCAACTTATCTCCCTCAAATCGTGAAAGGAAACAACAATCCGCCGAACTGTCAGACGGCGATATCTTATGGGCAATATTCTCAGCTTGCACCTTCTCCAACACCGGTTCAGAGCAAACCACGGCGGCAGCCTCCTCCATGCCGGTTCTAACTACCTCCCCATACATCTCATCTGCATCGGTTCCGTATGTAGAGACGGAGGCCTCCGATACAGCGTCGTCAAAGCTACTACACCCCACTGCAACTTTCTTCAAGGAGGGATCTTCTCTCAAACTGATTGAAAACGGTACTCCATCAATCACCGCTTTGATCTTGGCGTTAATAATGTCCATTCTCCCAAATTTTATAAGAATTCTCGCCTCATCCATACAAAGTCGAGCCTCCGTAATCTCATCACAGCTAATGTATTTACCACACGACTCCACCAATCTGTTGAAAAAATTCTCACTCCAAACGTGACATGGTAAACCGGAAATACGCAACCACATAAATCTCTCCGCATCCACATCCTTAGGGCTCCACGGTTTAATGGAGCTGAACAACGCTTCCCACCACTCTCTGCGCTCCTCTATGAACACCTCAACATCACCCATCACCAAGTCCTCCAATAAACACAAGTTAGGTCCTAACACAGTAACCCTGATATTGTACAAACCTTCTTCATGGAAAGTCTTCTTTAAATTCAACACACTCCCCGTCTTCTTAACAACACCTACATAAGCCTTATTATACCTCTCCATCTCCTCTTTTGAGCTAGAAAAGACAACAATATTGATCCCACTAACATATGATTTATTAAAGGGTAGGACAAATTTGGGGTATGACAATTTGGTAGTGACTTGTCTTTTAGATTGAAGGTGATCTCATTGTGAAATTTCACAGGAATGGGAAGTCAATTCCCACAAAGGATGTTATTGTCCCGTACTAGAACCAAAATTGTGACTGATTGGTGATGATGAACTCATGTTATGATGATGCTGACTTTCGATGCGGTAGCACGGAGGTGGACCTTGAGCGTTGGAGTGCTAATCTTGTAGGTCCACCTCCGTGCTACCGCATCGAAAGTCAGCATCATCATAACATGAGTTCATCATCACCAATCAGTCACAATTTTGGTTCTAGTACGGGACAATAACATCCTTTATGGGAATTGACTTCTCATTCCTGTGAAATTTCACAATGAGATCACCTTCAATCTAAAAGACAAGTCGCTACCAAATTGTCATACCCCAAATTTGTCCTACCCTTTAATAAATCATATGGCTTGTATATTTCAATATCTTCATATGCATATATCCTCCATTAGGTCATACAATATATCATGCATCTATTGGTCTTTACTTTGGCATTAGGATCAAGGACCAGAGCTATGTTTTCTTTTGGTTCAAGGCCATCAAGATAGTGTGTTCAAACATTCTCATTTCTCAATCGCACCATATCATCTTTAACAAAATTCTAACACTTCTTAAAGAAAAGGAAAGAATAACCATTCGGCCCCGGACTTCTCGATCCACCACAACTCCAAGTAGCTTCCTTGATTTCTTCTCTAAGAAAAGGCCTTTCAAGAAAATTCACATCCACTTCTCTAATTTTGTTGAAATTTATCCCATCCAATGATGGTCTAACCTCGTCCGTCTCCTCAAACTTACTTGAAAAGTGCCTAAACACCTCTTCTTTAACCTCCTCCACCCCATCAATCACACCCCTCGAAGATTGAAGTGGGCCTATGTGATTAATCCTCCTTCTACCTTTTATTACCTTGTGAAAAAAATCACTATTAGTGTCCTCCTCCTTTGGCCACCTTAATCTAGACTTTTGAAGAAGCATATTCTCTTTGATTCTTAAGTTCCTCCAAAATCTACTAGTCGCCTCCCTTCTCTTTTCAACCACACCCAAAAGTAAATTACCGTCTGCTTCTTCCACCCTATCATCTTCCATATTAATGTTCCTCACCCCCTCATCCACCTCCAAATCGTGCCTCCCGAAAACCTCCATATTCCACCACTTAAGTTTAAATTTAAGAAGTCTCAACTTCTCTTTCAACACATAATCTCCTCTCCCCTCCACCACAAAACTTTTCCACTCTTTTTCCACAAAAGGATAAAAAAAAGAATCAAAAGAAAACCATTCATTATTGAATTTGAACAGTTTCAGACCCCAATCTACCTCATCAACCACCAACCACACCAGACAATGATTTGAGATATCTCTTTCTCCAATGAATTGACCAACCACTCCCCACCTTGTCACCACCACATCCGCCAAAAGATATCGATACGACTCATCGACTTGCCATCCCCACTATACCAAATTTCCCTTACACAGAATATCTACCAAAGAACTTTTGTGTATGAACTCCGCAAAAAGCCTCATTTCCTTATTATTCACAACCTCTGATCTCCCCTTTCTTTCCCTACTATTGTTAACTGCATTAAAATCTCCACCTATAATCCACTCTCTGTCTTTAAATTTCTCCTTCAACTCCAATAAATCTTCCCATAACTTTTTTTTCCAACTCGCAAGAAGAATAAACATTGACAACATAATACCAACCTTCCTTCCATTTAACTTTAATCCCTAAATAATCATCCCCTTTAAAACTATACACCACATCCATATTATCCTCTCTCCACATAGTTACTAATCCTCCCGACAACTCGGAAGAATTAATAAAAAAAGACCCAACCTCTGTGTTGCCCTACACACTCTTAACATAAAACTCTTGGAAGTCTTTAACCTTAGTTTCTTGTATCATAAATATATATATCCTCCTTCCCCTTATTTACAATCGCATTAATTCTCCTCCTCTTTAAGGCATTACCACCCCCTATAATATTCAAAGTTTCAATAATCATTGTAAACAATTTGCAATCTCCTTCCTTCCATCCCTCCTATCAACATCGCCATTCTCCAACACCTCAATCCTTCGAACCAATTTGTTTTTCCCCTCCTCATCCATAACACCCAATGCAACAATAGCTGACCAAATTTTACCCCCAACATCATTGCTCACCATAGTCTTGCATTACTCCTCCAAATATCTGATTCCTCTTTTTGTTCCCCATACCAAACCACCGAATTTCCCATCGAAGACAATATAAAGCCCGCATGAGAAGCCAAAGATCCCCTATTATCCTCCTTAAAATAATTCCTCTGGCCTAAGAACAACCCCCTTTTTTTTTCTTTCCAACAACTACTTTCTTAAAGAAAACACCCAACTCCTCTCACTTCTCTCCCCCCCCCCCTGTCCTCGACCGAATCCGAAACAAAACTCTCCACCCTAGCAGCTCGCAAAAACTCAGAAGCCTTCTTTAACTCTGCTTTTTTAAAGTCCTGAACCCTTCCCACTGCTTCATCAAAGGGCCTTTTGCCTTTCTCCTCCTATCCGCCCCTTTTTCTCCTGCAAAATAGATACACGAACATCCTCCAATGTCGCCCCTAGCCCACTACCAGAACAAGCTCCAATGCTTTTATAAAAATTATATTTGATTAAATATATTTGTCCTGTATATGATTTTTATATACTTAGTGTACATGTTTTAATTAAAAAAAATTATATCTTAAAAATAAAAATAAGACTAATTATATTTATTATTAAAAATGATTTACGGGCAAAATATTTGTGAATAAAGAGTTAGCTTAAATTAGTGTATTCATTAATTAATTAATAAATTGTTAAAAGACACAATTATACTCAACTATTTTATCCAAATCATATGGCAGACCTATCGTATTTTAGCCTCCCTTCTTATTTCAACTCAATTTTTTAATCCAAAATCACTCCTCTATATTCTATTTGTTAATAATACAAAAAAGAGAGAAATATTTACAATAATTAATCCTAATAATTTGATACATGTTTCCAAAACAATACCACAATCACCATAATATCATAATTATTTTATTTAATTATGTTAAAAATATATAGTGATTTAATAAAAATATACGATCATTTAATAGAAATCATATATTTTATTTTTTTTATGTTATTTCACTTCATCCCTATCAAATAAAATTTGCTCCAATTCATATTTCAAGATAATAGTTAGTGGAAGTCTTGATGTTTATAAGCCTCTTATTTATACTAGTGGTATGCCCGAGCAAGGCACGGGACAAAATTTCTGAAATTAAAAAAATGTTTTATAACAACTTACAGTTACAAATGAAGTTATAGTAACATTATAATGTATCTTTATTATTGTACACAGAAAAATATTATTATAAACAATACATTTTTTTCGTTTATAAAAATATCTTTATAGTTGAAAATTAAATTTCTTTAATTTATTATAAATAATTTTTTAATTTCTAAATGATAATGTTAATTAAGAAAAAATTATTTGTTTCAATAATTTTTAACTTACCAAAAAAATATTGGATCTTTAAATATATAATATTAATTAAGAATCAAAATTTTTAATCAAAATTTTCAAATAGAATTCCATTACATAAAATTCATTAAGTGCAAACTAATTTATAGTCAAATTCAAATATTTAAAACGTGGAGAATATTTAAAATGTGAAAAATATTTGTATCAGCAGAATCATATTAGAGAATCAAAAAGTTATCTAAAGAATTGATGTATCAATAGAATGTCCAATTCCAAAGTAGTTCAAAAGGGCATAAAGTTATTTATCATTCCAACATTTACTTTGAAGCCGTGGCCATAATCGAGCTTGCAAATAGTTTTTCAAAACGAAATCAACATAAGTAAAACAGCTTTGGTGAGCAATTACTTATTGCATTGATTACATTCATTGAAAGTCGGCTAGCTACTCACCTCCTTTATCTTCACATAAAAGTTGAATACACATGATAGACTCACCTCCTTCCTTTCATTTAGACATTTATTCAAACAAATAAACAACTTAAATTTGACAGCGATTTATGATGGATAAAAAGTGACAGCAGCGGATTCCACAACAACATCAACAATGATTGTATAGATAAAGAGAGTTATGTTCGTTTCTAGGGGTGAACAACGGACCAGGTAGGACGCATTCAACGTAAAAAGTACCACACAACTCAATTTGCAGATGGAACATCAAGGCCCAATTTAGCCCAAAATAAAATTTGGTTTAGACAAGTTGGGTCTTAGCGGGTTACAGGTTAATTCGAACAGTTTGTTCGGGTTATTGGGCCGATAAAATTTAAGACCCAATATAATTAGAAAACTTCAATTTTTCCAAAATATAATTCATTTTATTGTCTATTTAACCTAAATATAAAACAATTAATATTTAAATTGATCTATTACCTTCTAAAAAAAATAAATCCCCAGAATTTTGAACTATACCAAATATTCAAACATATTAATGGCCAATAAATATTAATGGCGAACTAAAACGAAAACAATAATGTCAAATTTAATCACTAATGAATTATACAAATTGAAAACGAAATCATTAATTCCAAATTTAAACACATTAATGGCCAAAAAATAAGTTTTAATAAGTTTTGGATTTATAGCTCCTCTTTGTCCATTTCGGTTCTTCAACCTGAAAAATATTATAAATAACAAAAAATTAAATATATTGAATTTAGATAACAAATTGCATTTTAAATTAATAGTGAGATTAATAATATTTAAAATCCAATTATTAAAACTTAACAACATACTTATTAAATAAAACAAAACAATATAATAAATTTACTGCTTGAAAAGTGAAAAAAAATCTAATAACAAAATACTTTCAGAGACCTTTTCCAATAGCAACAAAATATTATCAGAGTTGCAGCTGAAAATAACAATTGAAAATAACAATTGAGATCAAATTTAAACCATATTCTACAAAATAAAAAGATTTTAATACCAACAAAATACAACCAGAGATCAGATAAAAAAACATCAACCAGTATAAAAAATAAACCTTTTTAAAAACAACCAACCAACCTGCATATTTGTCTCACTGTTGCAATGTAAAAAAAACACCAAGATCATTTGACAACATAGACCCTTAATTTAACAGATTGGGATCAACAAAAAATTAAATAATATAAACCCATAATTTATAAAAAAAAAAAAATCTAAACAACAAAAACTCGAAATACTGTAAATCCTTACCTTTGCTAAACAGGAAAAAGGAAGAGAAAAAAAATTTAAAATAGTGAAGTTTAGAGTTGGGTAACCTGAAACAAAAGGCAAAGAATAAAAATAAGAAAAACACAAATTCAATTCCAAATATAAATTCAAAAATAAAAAAGGAGAATTGACCTTAGATCTTGAAATGGAAGATTAGAGAAAATGAAATAAAGTGTAAAAAAGTGTTAGAACTATAAACCCAAAATCAAAATTCTAAAAATAAAATTAAAACTTTAACCTTGCATAGAAGAAGGAAGACAAAGATATAGCTTCAATAAGATGAAGAATAGCTTAGGCTGAAGGAGGTGAGGAGAGAAAGTGAAAGAGGAGGGTCGCGACGGCTTTGAGCTAGGGTTAGTAGAGAAAAGAAACAATTATAAATGAGATTATGTGGTTGGGCTGAGTCACGGTTTTGTGTCAAGTCCTATTTATTTCCTCTCATTGTGATATTAATAACTCAGTGTGTCACTCAACCTCCAAGGTGTTTTTTCAGTTTTCTATGCATGGAGTGCAGTGAACATTGAAAAAGATATGGAAAATTGGAAAATGTTTTTTTAGATTTTACATAGAAACGTGAAACAATAAATATGGACAGTGTTAAGAAAAATGGTAAAGAGTGAGTAAAATATAAAAAATAAAGACAGATTGGTTTTGAGTATGAAGAGGAAAGTATGGTTCTTTCAAATTTCCAAAACTGAATAATCATACTAATAAATATAAATAAAAATTTAAAAAAAACAAAATTTTAAAATATAAAAAAATAATTAGAAGTTTTTTTTTTTTGACATGGAGAAATAATTAGAAGTTACTATAAATAGAGTGAAAAAAAATTGATAGAATGCATAAGGGAGTGACACTTGTCAAACTTGCTAAAGTACTCACAGGGGTGGCCCTGAGCACGGGCTCGTGGGGCGGGAGCCCAGGGCCCCATAATTTTAGGGGCACCAAAAAAATAATTTTTAACATCTATATATATTAAAAGTGAATCTGGATTTGTAAATTTTAAGGCTAGTGCTGAAAAGATTGAGAATGAAATGGAGATTGAATGTGTATTTATTCAAAAACATCAAATTGTTGAAAACAACACTGATGAAAATCCATCTAAACCCACACAACCGAATCTTGATAGAAAACAACACTGATGAAATCATTATTTCTTATATGTTGTAGATCAAACAATTGACTCACTTGATAGGAGATTTTAGCAGTATAGCACATATGAAAATATTTTTGGATTCTTGTTTAATATTGAAAGACTTAGATCATTATCTGATAGGGATTTGAAAGCATGTTATAAACATCTTGAAACTTGTTTAAAACATGACGATTCTCTTGATCCTGATGGTGATTTTTTTTTAAAGAATTGAAAGTTATTATATATGTTTTAACAACGGAATCAAAATCAAACTATATGATACTGAGTTCTTTAAAGACTTTTAATTGTTTTTCTATTCCATGCATAGCTTATAGAATAATATTGACTATTTCTATCAGTGTTACATCTGCTGAAAGAAGTTTTTCTAAATTAAAATTATTAAAATCTTATTTGAGATATACTATGCCACAAGATAGATTTAATAGTCTTGCATTGATTTCAATTAAAAATAATTTTTAAAGAACCTTGATTATGAATAAATTATTACTGATTTTGCAAAAAAATATGCTAGAGGATGATATTTAAAGAATTTTAAAAGTTTGGTCAATTTTTTTATAAGAAAAAAGATCGGATCAAGAAGAAGAAAAAGAAGAATAAGTCTCTTTATAGTGGTTTATGTTTTGATGTAGTATAAACATTGATTCAAAGATCCATACTTGTATTCTTTTTGCATAATGTCAAATAAAAATGTGTTTTTATCCAATTATTTCTTTTATACTCATGTATTTATTGTTAAAAAAAATTATAGGGCACCACTGTTTTGATTCGCCCAAGGCACCCAAATTCAAAGGACCGGCCCTGAGTACTCATTTTGCTTTATTATATTAAATGATTCTTTCTGCGTATACCAATTGTTTAAGTTTCTTTATCTTAATAACGTGTTCATCATCTTCATGTTATGTTGCTTTGTATCATGAAGTTTGAATTGAAAAAAAAATTAGTAAAAATAATAATGTAAGATTTGATTTTTTTTTTTAATAATGTAAGATATGATTTTATTGCACTGAAAAAAAAATTTGACAAATTTATTTGCAAAGCAATATTAAATAATTATGAATTAAAAGAAAAAAATAATATGATACAATATAAAAATAGTAAGGTTAATTTTGGAATTTTATGTTGATTAGGGTACCGAAGAGTTTTCTTGAAGAAAAAAGAAACCGACGAGTCAATATCAATATTCCTCTGTCGTTTGTTTTTCATTGCTAAGTCACAAAGTTTTATGTTTTTGTGAACCAAGGTCATGGCATTGTGTAGTGATTTTCCCCCGATTCATTTTTTCAAGATAATAGTTTCTGAAAGTCTTGAACAAGGAAAGCTTGTAAGTCTCTTATTTATATTCTTTCTTCATTCTATTCGTTTATGTTTCTTTATCTTAATTCGTGATCCCAAACAAAAATCATCATGTTATGTTGCTTTGTATTTTGCTTGAAGAAAACCTCAGGGCATAATAAAAGGACATACCTAGCATAGGGTTTCTATAGTTTCATGTATTGTATCTTTATTTTCTCCATGGTATTCATCAGGGTTTTAAATTGCGGTTGTGAGTGTTGCGATTGCGGCCTTTGCGTCATGTCATAGTTTTTCATTACATCCAAAGTAAATTGAAAAACTTCCTACTCAAATTTTTCTTATGGTTTTAAAATTAGATGAGAATACTTGAAAAAACATAGATAAAATAGTCTGATGTGCTTTCTAATGTAGTCGGGCGTTTGATTTTAAATCATACTGTTATTGCGGCCCAATACAGTTGTGGAGGCTGTCGTATCCGCAATATAGAGTGCAATTTAAAACCATGATATTTATAGTTGCGAAGAAATATAGTAATCTTATTAAAATTACTCTTTTTGATAGATGATACCGATAACGTTTGTCAAGAAATATGGAGATAGTTTACCAACATCTATATTGATAAAGACTCCGAATGGTGCAGATTGGAAAATAAATTTGGTGAAAAATGATGGCAAGATATGGTTTGAAAAGGGTTGGAAAGAATTTGCAGACTATCACTCTCTATCTCATGGTCATCTTGTTGTTTTCAAATATGAAAAAGCTTCCTACTTTGAGGTAATAATCTTTGATAAGAGTGGTTTAGAGATAAAGTATCCTTTAAAAAGAGTTGAAGTCAACAAGGAAGAAAATTGTAGAGCAAGTCAAAAGAGAAAAGCTTACTCCTCCTTTGAAATTGGAAGCACTAGTTGTGTTGAAGTTGTGAAATCACAAAAGGTAGCAGCTGTATCTCATACTCACAAAAAGCACAAAGGTATAAGTAATATCTTATGGAACAAGAATAATCATCATAAACTATGTGCCTTATGCTATGAAGCTCAGACACGCCAATATGAAGGCGTGTCTCCGTACTGGACACATATCAGACACAGACACACGTACGACACGTATCAGACACATTTCTGAAATGTCCAACAGAAAATAAAAATAAAAATGCAACGGACACGGATACGACAAACTATTTCAAATAACGGACACAACAACATCTCAAATTCTTAGAATTTAAAAAAATAAAAACGTTTTTTACCTTTCATATTACATTCCCCCTATAAAAACAACTTGTATTCCTTGTATTTTCATCTTTTTTATTTGTTTTCATCTTCTTTATTTGTTTTCATCTTTGTTGCAGGCCGCTTGACCGCACGCCGGTATTCCATTCTTTCTCTTCTTCTTCTTCTGATACTCGTTCTTTTTCTTTCTTAATTGAAAGTACTCAATTTAAGTCTTTTTTGGTTGATTGAGAATACTAAGTTTAAATACACATAAATTTTGGTTCTTATTTTAGACTATTTATAAATTGTGCTCATAAATTGTATTATGTTATTAATATTTAAAATATATATACTCTGTGCGTGTCCTATATTTTTTACATTAGCGGTATACTCGTGTCTGTGTCGTGTCCAGTGTTCATGTCCGAGTTCGGGCTTCATAGCTTATGATCTTTTATTTTTGCAGGAAAACAAGAGAATACAACACTTGAAAGAGCAAAAGAGCTCAAAACATGTAATCCATATTTTGTTCTTCTCATGGGTGCATCATACGTTGAAACCCGTTATATGTTGGTAAGTAAAGTAGCTAAGAAACATTTGCAAATAATTTTAAGACTCAAGGCGGGCCCAATCAACGTAGAGGCCCCGTTCTAATTTTGAAAATGGTCCCAAATTTAAAATATAAATACAATTATAATAATTAAAAAAGATACATAAAAATTATATTTATGTATTAAATAATAATATATTTAATTAAAATTATTTTGAATTTTGATCTATCTCAATTTTTGTATGTATTGAATTTTTATTATAGAATTTTTTTTATTTATTGAATTTTTATCATAACATTTTATTTATTTCAATTAATATTTATGGAAAAAAAATTGGACCTTCTAAAATTTTGTGGCCCTTAAAATTTGGGGTCCTATGCTGTAGCACTTCTTGCACATGCACAGGGCCGGCCCTGTAATAAGACTATAAACCTGTTTTCAACTAAATCATTTCTTCCTTCGCAGACCCTACCTTCTATGTTTGGCAAAACACACTTTGATATCAAAAAGAAAAAAGGAAATATTTATTTTCAGGTACCAAATAATGAAAAAGTATGGCCTGCAAGGTATGGAATTAGGACGTCCTCCACAGGACTAAGATTTGAACTCTTTTGTGGATGGAAGAAATTCTCAACGGACAATGATTTGAAAGTCGGTGATGTTTGCAACTTTGAGCTCGTTCTTAAAACTAATATGACTTTTCTAGTTCACATATTTAGAAAGACGAATCAAGTCAGCACAGATAGTTTGCAAGTAAGACTAATTGATGTTTAAATTTAGTTTCAAATTATTTATTTTTGTCATATGATAAATAAATTTCTTCTTTCATCTTATGTAGATTCTTTCCAAATCAAAAGAGAAGCTGCTAAAGGATAGATAGAGAAAAGGAATGAAAATCATCACAACCAGAAGAGTGTTTTAGAAATTCTGTCAACAAATGAAAACTTACTAATCTACTACTTATTATAACCAAGAAGCAGTTTAGCTTTTAAAACAAGTATTTTGCATTTTTAGTCATTAGTTGATGATATATTATGCTTCTTCTATTGTTAACTCTTGAGTAATTTTTGTAGTATGCAATAGAAGGTTAGACCTTGTACCCATGTTGTTTGTTATCTTTATTGTGACTTAAGCTATAACTAAAATTTCATGCAAATCTTCATTGAATTTAGTTTTGTATGACTTATGGATGTTTTTTTTTTAAATAACCATGTTTTACAACAAAAACATTCAAATAACTAATTTTTTTCAATTTTTCTTAAATACCCATATTTCAAATTAAGAGATGGATCAACAAATCAACAAATCAACTATGTGGATAAGAGATGGATCAACAAATCAACTATTGAAACATTCAATGTGTTCTTTTTATGAATGGTGCAAATGTCCATTAGATTTTCTCTCTAAGACTTGTCAGGAGATATTGTTCTGTGGGATTGTTGTATATGGGCTGAATACCCCTTACGCTCATGATACATATATTTGCTTATAAAAAAAACAAATCAACTATTGAGACTCTGATTGATGCTTTTTTGAGTTTACTTAACTTTCCTTAGCAATTGAGTCACTTGGTCATTACTTTTTGAATTTTCTTATAGTAATAGTCACTTGGTCATTACAATAGTTTTTGAGTTTTCTTATAGTAATAGTCACTGTGGTCATTACAATAGTTTGAGTTTTCTTATAGTAATAGTCACTTGGTCATTACAATAGTATCATGCTGTTTCTCAAATGACATGTATGTTTTTTGTATGAAACATATAACATATTTCAATTTTTTTTTTGTGTATAATAAGTTTGATATTATGACCAATTTATTGATCATAATTATTAATAGAACGAAAATAATTATGTTTCTTGTTAATGTAGGAGTAGGGATGTCAGTGGCGGAGCCAGAAATTTTATGCAGCCTGGGCAAAAAATTTACATTATTGATTATTCATCTGTTTTAATTTACACACCTTATTTTTACTAATTTTGCTCCTGATTTTGTCTAAAATTCGTCTATTAAATTAGGGGAGTACAAAGAAAATAGGGGTTGAGCCCGGGCAGCGCCCGGGCTAGCTGGGCCTTGGCTCCGCCCCTGAGGGATGTCAACAAGGCGCAGAGAATGTTTGGAGGATGCTTTCTTGCTCCTCACCCCGCCCCCAAGTTTATTCCCTCTCCCAGTCCCCAATCCCCGTTACAGGGGGAATATTTTCCCCCATCTCCATCCCCACATATCCCCCACGGAGATCGAATCTTAAGAAAGCTCTATATCTTAGAGCGATTTTTGCATTTGCAAAAAGGTGTGGGTTGGTAAGGCGGGAGTTATTTGGTTGGCAATTTGTTAGAATTTGTGGATATTGAGGAATGGCATTATATTTAGAAACAATGAATGGAATATTCTTGACGTGGTGTGGAACATAAAGGCTTTGGTTTGGAGATGGTCTTTCATCGAAAAAATTACTCATCCAAATTGTAGCTTCTATAAATTTAGCAAAAACCCTTTGTTTTATTTATCTTGAATTTCAATTAGATAATAATCTTTCTTTATGTCGAGCCTTGTCTCGTTCTTTCTTGTAATCAGGTTTGAGAACTCTTAGTTCTCTTTATAATTTGGCTTAAAAAAAACTACTATAGTTAATTAACCATTTAATTACCTTAATTAATTACAAATATGCAATTTGTTTGGCTAAAGTTTTTCATGCTTATTGTTATGGTATCAATTTTCGGTTGTGGTCTTATAAGATGTTTTGTAATTGTGTTGAATCCCATAAATTTTAAATATTGATGTGTACTTGTGTTAGGTTCTGTTTGGTAACACCAGAAAAGAGCTTTTAATTTTTAGTTTTTAGCTTTTCAGTTCATATTAACAAAAAAAACTATGTTTGGTAACTGTCATTTAACTTTTAGCTTGTAGCTTTTTTACTAGTTTTTAGTTTTTTTTTCTCAAAAGCTATTTAAAGTAGCTTTTGAGCTTTTAGCTTTTAGCTTGTGACTTTTGATTTCATTTATACCCTTATTATTTTAACAAAAATATAATTTTACCCTTATATATATATATATATATATATATATATATATATATATATATATATATATATATATATATATATATATATATATATATATATATATATATATATATATATATATATATAATAATAATAATAATAATAATCTTTTCATTGTATAATTATATTCGTGTCGATTAATAAAAAAAATGCAATATTTAATATTTTTTAACGACATTAAAATTACATGCCTTATAATAAATTTAGAGATAGTGTTGCTAATTTTTAAATTTGTGAAACATTAAGAGATTATTACGACAACGAAGATTCGTAATAATATTGGAGTTTTACCGTAAAATAGACAATAAAATTATTTTTTATTATTATTTTAGATTAATATAATTGAATTCAAAATCTTAATGATGTTAATTTATATATCTCATAAAATTTATATATAGATTTTATTATAAAAGTTAATTTAAAAATTTATATATAATTGTTCGATATATTTTGATGTTATTTTTAATTTTAATATATATTAATTTTTTTTACATGTGTTTGCTAATATATGTATTTTTATTTTATAAAAATTAATTTAATAATATAATATAATAATATAATGAGACTATCAATTTCTTATTTAAGAATGTCCTTTTACGTCATTTTGTATTTATCAGCTAGTATAACAGCTAATTTATCAAACACTCAAATTAACTTATCAGCTATCAGCTACCAACTACCAGCTACCAGCTACAAGTCATCAGCTGCAAGCTATGTTTATGGTCATAACATGAAATTGTATCAGGAATCATTTGTTTGACGTTCTTTTTCCAATTTGTGCTACAGTTTATTCCTTACTCATTTATAGAGAACTAGTAAGAGATCCGTGCGTTTGCATGGGTCACACAAAGTTGATATATATTAAATAAATATTATATAGTTATAGTTAAAAAATACATATAAAAATACTTCATCCTTAAGAGAAAAAATGTCTTAAATGATGATTGTCATATTAATTTAATTTAATTTATTACGTTGTAGTAGCTGTAAGGATATATATAGAAATTACGTTAAAAAAATATATGAGTATATGATGTAGTACACTTCACATAGACACATATATAAAATCATTATCTACCCGTTGTTGCACCCCAATTTTTGACCTCTGAGATCCCATCATTTTCTAAGTGTTATGATCATTATCATTATCATTTATCATCATGCATATTTTTATTTACTAACAAAAAAAAAGAAAAAAGTGTGTTGCTTGTGTGTTAAAAGACAGGAGAATGATCAAGAGAAAGCTGAAGAAATTAGGGTTTTGAGGCCCACGAGAGGTTTAACATTCTCTCAAGATTCAAAGGTTCCTTCAATCAATATTCAAGTCCAAGAATGGCTCAGTTTAAGGCAGACAACTCTCAAGATCGCCAGAAGCGCCAAATTAGGGTTTTGACCTAATTTCACCAGAGGATTGACTTTTAATCAGGAGATGATTCCAAGACTCAAAATATGATTCAAAGGCCTTCAAATCAACATTATAGTCCATTCATGTCATTCAATTGAGGAGAAGACCTTGATTCAATGAAAGATCGCAAAACTGCAGTTCATTAGAGAAAAGTCAACTACAGTCAAAAATCAAGATTTTTGGTCAACATCAATTATTTGAAGTAATATTCATCATTTGATCAAGTATTTATCATAATTCATCAAGAAAAGTTCAGAAATCAACAAAACTCAAAATTGCAAAATTAGGGTTTTTGACCTAAAAGTCAACTGAACTTTGACTAGCCATAACTCTCTCCTGATTCATCAAAAAAATTCCAACCAAAGCTCGTTCTCAAGGAAATTCAATTCTATACAACTTTTATGTTGAGCCCAAGGTCAAGAAATGCTTCGCATAAAAGATATAAGCCAAAACATTACAGGTCATTTTGAAAGTCAACAAAAAACAGTTTTTTGTCAAAGCCTATATCATCAAGATAACTTCTCCAAATGCAAAAAAGCTTCCAAAGTGGCTTGTAGAGGACATCTTGGGCTTTCCAAAAAGTACAAGAACACTTTCATAGGGTCAAAATTGAGAGAGATATGCCTTGATGAAGTTGACCTTTTTTGGAAGAATGCATGAAACAAGTAATGACCAAAATTTGATTCTTTTTCAAAAAAGACCAATTCTTTTGTGATTCAATCTTGGTTCTCATATGTTCAAGGGCATTCACAACATATCCATGATTCATGACATTTTTTATTTCATTTTTAATTGAATTTTATTCATTTAAAGTTTAATTAAAGTGAGATAATTCAAGGATAATGCAAGGAAGCTTCATGTGATGCAAGCAATGACCATTCAAGATGCTTAAAGATAAGATTTGAGATTGGAGAGAATAACACTTGAGTGTTTTAACCATGGTTAAAGAAATGCACTCATTGAAAAAATATTCCATTTTATCTTCGTTTCCAAAATCAATCATGGTAATTCCACTTGCTTGGCCTATAAATAAGAGTTCATTCCTTCATTCAAGATAAGCCACAAGGGGCCACAAAAATCATCAAAAAGGAGAGGAAAAGGGATCAAGAAGAACAACAACAACAATCACCAAAAAGCCATAGCTTAAGAACTTTATATTTTCCAAAAGTTTCAATAAACTTGTAAAAATCAAGGCTCATTCAAATAGACACTTTCAATCAATTTCAATCACTCTATTCCACTCTTGGGACATCATAGAGTAAGCATCATGTAGCCTATAACATGTAGTAGTGTTAGGAGTTCATGAATCAAAAACTCCATATTTATGCATATTTCAAATTTTATCATATTTTTATTATTGTTATATTTTGTTGAAATCTAATGACACTAACATGTTCCTGGGAATATTTAGAGTAACTTTGAATGTTAGCATGAAGCTTTAATGGCCAGAACCAAGAGAACCATGTTAAAACACCATGTGTGAACATAACCATGGCCAAGCTCCAAACTCATAGCTATGTTGCTCAAACGGAAAAACTAACACCGCTATCATGTTCAGAAGGGTCAAATTAGGTGATTTGGGTGGCCCTTGTTTTTTTCCATCTTCATTTTGTAGGTCGTCCAAGAGCTTGAAAATTTGAAGGAAAATCCGCAGGAAAATCCGTAGCCAATTCCGCAGGTAAGAGGTTGAAGAAGATGAATAGTAGCCAAGACTCTTTGACCAAGCTGCGTGGCAGTTTCTTGCATTCCCATTGGCCAGTCAACCTTCCAAGGTCTTCTCTCTCCCACGTGGGCCCATGCTGACTGAGATTGCACTTAATTCAAAGTCTGGTGCTTTTTCTTTACATGTGTACACCATGCACTCTCCATCTATGCCATTAGATCTTCCAGCAGTTTCATCCAACGCACCAGCATGCGCAGACCACCATGGTCTATCATAAATTAACCACACAGGATCTAGTTTATTTAATTTTCTTTATATTTTCTTATTTAATCTATTTTCTTTTTAAAATTAATTAAAAATACTTTAAAAAACCAAAAAAATATTTTAATTTCAGTTTTAAGTTAATAAAATATTTATTTAATTTTTAACATAAAAATATTTTATTTTTCTTCATAATTAATTTATTTTGCTTAATTAATTAGTAATTATGTAAATATTGCTTTTTAATTATTTTCAACCAATCAAAAAAACTCCAAAAATATTTTCCTTTTAGATTTAGGTTTATATTTTTATATTCTAATTTTTGACATAAAAAAAGAATGTTTTTCTTGTTAGGTTTATTTTTGTATATTATTTTATATTATTTCTTATCTTTTTCTTTGTCCCGAATCAGAATAAAAGATCAAATATGGCAGAGATTGTATGCAGTTGATTTAAGACTTTTGAAAATTTATCGTGTAGTCGCTATGATTCTATCAAGCTTCTGATAAATTTTCATTAACTTTAAATCCGAGATCATCATTCACTCACCATCGATCTTCACTAACATCGTGGATATACTTGACTAGCTTCAAGATGATTCGCGTGCTAACGTACTAACAATTGACTTTAATTTCCGCATTTTATTATATTGTTCTTTATATTTCTTGTTTTATGCTTTATTTTATCATTCATCATATTTATGTTTATGTTATTTTCTCTTTGTTCATTTGGACGTATTATTTATGTTTATGTTATTTTCTCTTTGTCCATTTGGACGTATTATTTATGTTTATGTTATTTTATCTTTGTCCATTTGGACGTATTATTTATGTTTATGTTATTTTCTCTTTGTCCATTTGGACATATTATTTATGTTTCCGCTATTTTCTCTTTGTCCATTTGGACGCATTGTTTATGTTTCCGCCATCTTCCTTTTGTCCACTTGGACCATATTTTTACCTTTGAGCTAAAACATTAATAATCAAGATAAAACTTTAAAAAAAAACACTTCGCACACTTGCACCTCTAGGGTTTCCTCTCTTGCTACCTTTTTTTATTATACCATCATTTAAGAAAAGGAAAGATCTTATAAATTGAGGGTAGGTAACTCCTAATTACTTGCTCAAACACTTTTCATTTTCAAACAACGTGTTTTCAAAACTTCTCATCTATTTTCAAAAACTTTCATCTGGTATTTGAAGGGCATTATTCCCGGCGAAACTCTTCAGAGACCTATGTGACCTAGTGTCCATCTTCACTTATTCTATTTTCAAATCAATTTCAAAACGGTTTTCAACCAAACTTTCAATCACTGTTTTCACAAAACAAATTTCAAAAGATAAAACTTTGTAGGCATCCGCCAAGGATCATTACAAGGTTTTTCAAATCAAAAGTTCAAATACTTTTCATACCTCGTTGTCAAAATAATTTCAAAAAATATGATATTTGTATACATCCGCCAAGGATTATTACAAAGTCAAACCATTCAAAAAATGATATTTGTATACATCCCCCAAGGATTATTACAAAGTCAAAACATTTTTCAAACACACACTCTTACACCTTTTCAAGCAAACAAAATCAAACAAGACAAAAAGTGATCTAAGCAAAATTAAGAGCCCATGGATAACCATGGATACAAAGGGTGATTAAAACCTTCCCTTTGTATAACCAACCCCCCGAACCCAAAATCTGTCAAAAGGTCTTTCCTGTTCTTTTATGCCTTTCCTATTTGGATAAAATAAAAGTCGGTGGCAACTCTTGCAACAACAAAAAAACCCGCAAACAAACATTTTTGCTATGCGGAAATCAAAAGAAAGAGTAGGAGTCAGTTCGAAAAACCGAGTTACACCCGTGCGTTCACATGAGTCGCACAATATCGTTATAAATAGTAAATAAATATAGTATAGTGATGGCTAAGAAATATTTTTAAAAGATATACAAATTAAGTAGTCTCGGCCCGTCGGAAATGTATAATTTAGTAGAAAAATAAAGGAAATAATTAAGTAGTCATCTACTTATGCGTTTGCACGGGTCACACAATATCCTTATAAATAGTAAATAAATATAATATAGTGATGGTTAAAAAATGTATATATAATATATACAAATTAAATAGTCTCAATCCAACAAAAATGTACATTTTAGTAGAGAAAATAAAGGAAATAATTAAGTAGTCATCTACCCATATATTCACACAGGTGGCGCAATGTCGTTGTAAATAGTAAATAAATATATAATAGTTGATATCTTGGCCTTTTGTTTTAAATATAAAAAATAATAATAAATTTGTGTCTTCGTTAAAAAATTTGTTTATTCACCAATCATAATTGTCTCATTTTTTTTTGTAAAAACAAATTTCTGTATCAATTTTAAAATAAATTCTAACATTTTATCATAAAAAATCCAACATTTTTTCATGTCAATTTTATTATTCCTTGTATCATACCATAATATCATATATCATTTTCCATCGGGTATATGATATTTTTGTTTAAAATAATTATAAAATAAATCATACTTTATTGATTGAATCAATTTTTATAAAAGCAAATTGATGTGGTCTAAAAAATTGACGTTCTAAATAAAAACAAATTTGAAAATCAAAATAAAATAAAATTAATTAATTTGGAGTTCTATTAATAAGTGCTTATTTGAATTACTATATAAGAAAAAAAATGATGGATTATAACAAATTACATTTTGGTTATTTTGACTAATCTAATTTAAAACCTATAACTTTGTATCTTTTAACATGATTTTTTATATTCCAATTATTTTAAGGTAATTTAGATTAAATATTAAATAAATACTTTTTTATCTATTAGTTTCAAATTAAAATTAATTATATGAAATTCTTATTAGAAGAAGTTAAGTAATTTTTTTTTGTATTATGTCAAAATATTAGATATAATTTTTTTCATTTAATTTATGATATTTTTTAGATAAATTATAAAATCATACTTAATTTATTAAATCAATTTTTATAGGAACAAAATGGTCTTGTGAAATTTGTGTTTTCCGAATATTTGTAATTTTTATAGGAACAAAAACAAATATTTGTAATTTTTTTTAGTATAACTAATAACATTTTATCATAAAAATATTACTAATGGTCTTTTGATAAATTAAAATTTCAATATCATTTACTATTGTCATTCAATTATTGCCTTACAATTTCTTATTATCATTCAATTAATATTTTCATATTGTTATTCAATTATTGTCTTTTTCTAGAAAATAATATAGATATTTTTATTAGAATTAAATGATAAGTTTCACTAATCGTTAGTTGGTTCAGTAGTGATTGGCATTGAACTTTGTAGGAAGGACCACAGTTTGATTCCCCGCAACTGCGATCAGAAGGGAATATAACCACTTGATGCCAGAAATGACCCGGTGGTGAGAAACCAAAATAAATTAAAAATGATAAGTTTCTAATTGCCATTCAATTAAGATTTTCCTTTCTTATAAATATCGCTTTGTTTTTATTAGTAAACAAAACTAAATTAATTATTGAATAAGCAATTGAAAAATAATATATTATTGAAGAATAAATTTATTAATGAAGGAAAATTTATTGTTTTTTAAGTAAACAAAATATATATTGAAGGATAAATTAATTATGGAAGGAGAGATTATAAAATAATATAGGCTTAATTGCAACTTTGGTCCCTCTGTTTTGTCTTCTTTTTTTCACTTTTGGTCCCCCATTTTTAAAGAGAATATCTCAATGCACCCCTTATACTCTTACGCACCTAGCAAAATTCAAATTATGCCCCCTGAATCCGTAGATACACATCTGGAAGCACTTTTTTTAACAAAATTTGTTTTTTCGTAGGTACATCTACGGAAGCATTAAAAACATAGTGAATGTTGGGAAAATTTAAATTAATTCAGTTCAGTGAACCTTCCGTAGATGTATCTACGAAATGTGTTAAAAATAGAATGTTTCGTAGATGTACCTACGGAATCTTTTTTTATATTTTCAAATCAACTACATTTCACTCCTAAACTCCAATATTTTTTAACAAAAATGGAACATCAAATTACATCAAAGTAGTGCAATTTAAAGGCAGTGAAATATAATACACCAAAAGAATACATCATATAAATCATCCAAATAGTGTCAAATACATAATCAAAATAAAGTACATGAATGTAATCAAAATACAAACATCAATAAAATCACAGGCATCACTACTGTGTGTGCGGGATAACATCCTCCTCACCTCCTCTGCCTCTGGCCCCGCCTCTGTGTCCACCATGTCATCTGATGGCTACTCTACCTCTACCGTTAAGTACCCCACCTGTCCTGGCACGATGTCGACGGTACAAAAATGCCTCATTTTCCACCTGAATGATGTCATCCAGTATAGGCCTATGATTAGACCCTCAAATAAGAAACCATCGGCAATGCCTACCCGCTCCATGTCAACTAACTCATGACACTGTGAAGTACCAAGTGATGTACTCGTCGGTGCAACTCCAGTCTCACTCGGATCTAGTCGCCCGAGCCTCGTCAGGAACCATGTGATGCTCGAAGTCTGCAAAGACCTCATCTATCTGCCGACGGGTCACTAGCACAGGAGTTGAGACAGAATGGTGGAAAGGTATCATCTGACAGTAGCCGAACTGCCGCATGACGCGTTTTGGAAGATAACGAATAGTGATGGTCGAACTGGCAGCCAACCATCCAAAACAGAGGATTCATCCATTTGGAACGGATGTATCAGGTACATCTGCTGGAACAGATATATCAGGTACATCTGCTGGAACGGCGGATCCATCCTCCACCTGTGACACTACCTACATCCGTGCACGTCGCACAGAGGCATGCGGTGCAATCCTCCCACGTATAAGTTTGTCTAACTGGTCGGTCATAATGTCTGCATTATATTACAAATAAAATCGAGTTAGATACAATTTAGTTATAAAAAGAAAAGGAAAAAAACAAATTTACCTCTGTAGGTGCAAATACGGAAATCTTCCGTAGATGTAGCTATAGAAGCAGCCAGCATTTCAAAAATTGGAATTTTTCCATAGGTGCATCTACGGAACAACCTAATTTCATTTGTTCTGTAGATGCACCTACGGAAGGTTCTGAAACTTCAAGGACACAACAATGGCGTCTCTCACTGTTCCAACAACTATAAAACCCCCTTTTGGTGGCTTGATCGTCCGTTTTACACATAAAAAATACCTACATTGTCTCTAAACTATGTTTCTAAAACTAACTAATAATTTCTACACCTAAAAGTGTATTCAAACTCTATTACAGGAAATACTCTAAAATAACTCGAAATCTCGAAAACTTACCAATTAAATTGAGTTTTGAAGTTGTTGGAATGTGTTGATCATTGATGCACACGTCTACCGTCGAACTCGAGAGAAAAAAACAACTTTGGTGGATTTTGATTTTTGAGGTTGAGAGAGTTTGAGAGTGTGAAAAAGAAGAAAAGTGAAGAATGAGGGAGGAGAAGAAGGGCGAATATAAGATCAAATGCTTCTGTAGATGCATTGCTGGAAGTCTTCCTTAGATGCATCTACGGAACAAATGAAATTTGAAATAAAGAAAGGTGCTTCCGACGTTACATCTACGTAAGCAGGGGGGATTTTGGGCAACGCACATGGTGCAGAAGAGACCCAAGGGGTGGGGTTAGAGTTTCTCTTTTTAAAACCATGATTTTGGCCCCCTTTTGAGTTTTCTGTTGAAAAATGGACAAAAATATGGACTAATTTTGCAGAATAAAGCAAAATAGGGGGACAAAAATTGCATAGAAAACTTAAAAAGGATACTAAAATAGTGGTTTTTAAAATAGAGGAATAAAAATCAAGAAAAAGGCAAAATAGGGGAACTTAAGTTGTAATTAA
Source organism: Vicia villosa (assembly GCF_029867415.1). Classification (NCBI taxonomy): domain Eukaryota; kingdom Viridiplantae; phylum Streptophyta; class Magnoliopsida; order Fabales; family Fabaceae; genus Vicia; species Vicia villosa. The sequence goes on along the minus strand of NW_026704954.1, from coordinate 25,271 downwards.
GCCGATAATATATTATTTAAAGGTAAATCATATTAATTATTAAAGGCTACATTACAAAATAATATATAAAATATATTATTTTTTATTTATAGTAAATATACTATAAAGGGTTAAATATGTTTCTAGTCCCTATAAATATTGCGGTTTTTAAGTTTAGTCCCTCTAAAAATTTTCATTAATGAATCGTCCCTCTAAACTTTTTCATCCATATCATTAGTCCCTAACGTCAAATGGAGTTAACGGCAGCCTACGTGACACTACACATGTAACATTTTTTCATTTAACATTATATTTTATAGAGTCTTGGTTATCATACGTGGCTTCAAACCTATTAAATCATGTTGTAATCCAAAATCACATTACAAAGTCACCAAACTGATAAGAAAAGTAACCCTAAAATTTCTCCTATTGTTATTCTGACTGCATCGTCTTCTTCGTTTTAAGTGGAGCTAAAGCTTGAGTTCCCTCACATAAACGGTGGTTATGGTCCCTATTTAGGTTTAGCTATTGTACCATTTTTTCATTTTGATTTGTTTATGGTACACACTTGCACTTTGTTGCCCGACAAGGTTATCTTTTTTTACAATTTGTTTTAGGAGGAACCACTGTGTTCTTTTGTATTGTTTTGTGTAAATCGATTCAGGTTAGTTATTGTACCATTTTTGCATTTTGATTTGTTTATTGTACCCACTTTGTAATACGGTGGGAGAGCTGACTTTTTTTAATGTTGCGGATAGAAGAGTCGCCACCGACTTTTATTTTATCCAATTAGAAAGGCTAAAAGAACAGGAAAGACCTTTTTGAAAGAGATTGAGTTCGGGGGTAGGTTATACAAAGGGAATGTGTAAGCACCCTTTGTATCCATGGTTATCCATGGGCTCTTACTTGCTTAGCTCACTTATTTGCTTGAAATGTTTGAAAAGAGTGTAGTGTGTGTTTAGAAAAGATTTTTGAATAAGGACTTTAACTTGTAAATAAGTGTAGCCTTTTGGAAATCGTTTTGAAAACAAGTGTGAAAAGTATTTTGAATTTTGAATTGATTGTGAGCAAGCAGTTAAAAGCTACCTACCCTAAGTTTGTCTTTCTTGTTCTTTAAGTCTTTCGTTTGAAAGAGCTATCCATACCATAAGGAGGGTAGGTAGTCCTTTCATTGGATGTAGGGGTCATCGAAGGTCATCGTTTTCTATAAGTCTATTCATACCATAAGGGAGGTAGGAAGTCTTAGGAAAGGTTGGAAATAGTCATTTTAGGCAACCAGTAAGGATACCTTAGTATTCGAAGGGACGGTCATCATTTAATCAAAGGCAACATCGAGGGACGAGATCATTTTATCGTAGGCAACTCGAAGGGACTATGATCTTTATTCCGAAGGGACTATGATGATTTTTGAATCAAAGGCAGCAGGCTAAGGTATCCCTACGCTCGAGGGACTTGACTATTTTATTCGAAGGCAGCATAAGAGGAATTACCCTAAAGGTGTGTGTGTGTGTGTGTGTGTGTGTGTGTGTGTGTGTGTGTGTGTGAAACAATAGTGATTGGTTTATATTAATCCTGAAAATTAGGGTTATGCTATGTTGCTTTTAGTCTTGTCATACAATCTTATTCAATTGCTAACAGTTAATATTGCAGGAAATAAAAGGCAGAAAATAAACCTACGCTATTACAAGGCTTCGGGGCAGGGGAATTACAAAATAAAATAAAAAACAAGGGAAAAAGGCAAAAAATAAAAGCAGAAAATAAAAACCTACAACTATTACAAGAAAACTTTTTGCGACCAACACATGCTTTCTAAAATTTAAATAACAGAAATTAAGTAAATATATAAAAATTTAAACACACATGCGACAATCAATGAGATATGAGATGAGAAGAGAAATCAGAGAAAAATTATAATTAAGAAAATGAGGGTATTTGTGGTGATGAATCTTAAATCTTAGAAGTTAACCTAAAATCAAATTAAGGATAAATAAATTAAAACCTAAAAATAAAAATAAAAATTGAGGTTAACAATTAATAAACCTAAATTTAAATTAATTAGTCTAAAAATAAATCATTAGCCTAAAAATATATTATTAGCCTAAAAATGAAAACGGACAACATTTACCTAAGGGAGAAAATCCAGTGGGAAAAACCTAATGGTTACAGATAATGGGCAACACCTACCTAACGTAGGCCTTAAGGTTTTCACGGTTTTTTGAAGTTAAAGGCTAAACCTAGAAAGTTGAAATTATTTAATTAATTACTAATTACTTAACCTAAAATTACACCCTAATTTAATTTATTTAACCTAAAATTAATCTAAAAATTAAATTAATTATCTAATTATTTATCCTAATTTAAATCCTAATTTATTAGATTATTATTCAAAAAAACTAAACTATTTAACCTAAATACATTTAATTAAATTATTTAATCTAAAAACTAAATTATTTCAAACTAAATTTAATTATTTTTTTTAAAAGAGTTAAGTGTAAAAAAAGAAAAAAAGAATTAATTAAGAATAATAATAAAAAAATTAGTTAAAAAAAAAAGAAGAAAAAGAAGTAGTTATAATTAAAATAAAATAAATTAGAAAAAATTTAGCGAGCAATCTGGTGTGGCGCAGGCTGGAAAGTCCATGGTGTACCAATGGAGTTTTCGAAGAGGCAAAAGCTTTATGCCCTAACAATGGTAAACTTATATTCCTGCATTGAAAGGTTTGTCGAGGAGAAAAGAAAAAACACAGGGTTAATGGTTAATTAAAAATGGAGTGAAAAACTAGTGTTAGGAATGATAGATAAGATTTTACACCCGCTCCTCTTTGGCCAAAGAAGTACCTGCAAAAATAGGATAATAATAATAATAATAATAATAATAATAATAATAATAATAATGATAATAATATAATAAAAATAATAATAGTATAATAGTAATAATAAAATAATATAATAATAATAGAAGTAATTAACAAAAATGGTTAGTAATAATAATTATTATAATAAAAAAATGTTAGTAATGATAATAGTTACAATAATAAAAAAAATTAAAAATACATAATAAATAAATTCGAAGATAATAATTAAATGATTAAAAAAATATTTTTGTGATGATTTTTGGCTAAAAAGTGCATAAAAATGAAAATTTGACTATTTAAAAAATGCATATTTAATTAGTATGAAAATTAATAAATAAGACGAAAAAAACATTTTTTTTTGTGATTTTTGAATATGAATGAAAATAAAGCTAGAAACAATTAAAATAAAAAATGTTAGAAGTGAGATTCGAACTCGAGACCTCTCGCTCTTATACCTCTTACCCTCAAAGCCTTACCAATTGTGTCATGTCACTTAATCGAAATAAAATGACATTTGTAATTATATGAGGGCAAATTTGGGGTATGACAGCTGCCCCTGTTCAATCTTCTTAAACCTGAGGATATAGATTGGCTTGTGTGCCTGTCGGAATCTGAAGGTGGAAGAGGATTGAACACTAGAATACCAAGAAATTTGCACTTGCTGATGCAGGGACTTTTTTCCGGAGATGGGTTTAAAGATGCCATCCGTTTTTGGAGATAAGATAGAGGTCAGAATAAGTCGTATGCTAGACGGTATCTGAAGAAATGTCATGTGGTTAATAGGAATAGTCGTACGTTATGCTATATCTGAAGGGATGTACTTAGGACGAGTCGTACATTAGACTGGATCTGATGTCTTGATGAGTGTCAAAATGAATCTTCGTATCGATTCTACCTCTTTCTTTGAAGGTTGATCGTGTCAGCACCATTCGTGGTGACCGAATTAGATCTTTGCAGGTTGATCGTGTCAGCACCGTTCGTGGTGACCGAATTAGATCTTTGAATGTTGATCGTGTCCGCACCGTTCATAGTAACTAAATTAGATCTTTGAATGTTGATCGTGTCAGCACCGTTCGTGGTGACCGAATTAGATCTTAGAAAGATATTCGTGTCAACACCGTTCGTGATGATAGAATTAGATCTTTGAATGTTGACCATGTCAGCACCGTTCGTAGTAACTAAATTAGATCTTTGAAGGACGATCGTGTCAGTATCGTTCGTAGTAACTGAATTAGATCTTGGAAAGATGATCGTGTCTACACCGTTCGTGATGATAGAATTAGATCTTTGAATGTTTCTTGATTATCTCTGAACTATCTCTGGAGAATACCCGGAACTAAGTATCAGAACTAAATCATTGCCTTGATTATCTCTGAACTATCTCTAGGGAATACCCAAAATTAAGTATCAGAACTAAATCTCTGTCGTGATTATTTCTGAACTATCTCTGGAAGATATCCAAAATTAAGTATCAGAACTAAATCTCTATCTTGATTATCTCTGAACTATCTCTGGAAGATATCCAAAATTGAGTATCAGAACTAAATCTTTGTCTTGATTATCTCTAAACTATCTCTGGAAGATATCCAAAATTAAGTATCAGAACTAAATCTCTGTCTTGATTATCTCTGAACTATCTCTAGAAGATATCGAAAATTAAGTATCAGAACTAAATCTCTGTCTTGAATGAGTGTCAGAATTAAATTGTTGACTTGATTATCTCTGCATTATATCTAGAAGATAATGTTCATTTGATTTGTAGGAATAGACTGAAAAAGCAACATTAGTTTTATGCAATGTCGTGATGCATGTATTGTAATGTTTTTTGAAATGAATGAGAGTGTTATGCATATGCCATGGGGTACATGATGCATGAATGCAAAATGTCGTTAACGACGACAGCAAATGGTAGTAGCGTCTGGCGGGGAAAATAAATCCCTGACTGTTGCAGAGAATACGGAGTACAAGTCTTCCCATTCTAGTAGGAACTCTCGCTTCATGCTCGAGGATATTTAGTTGGATATCTTTGACTACTACATGGGGATGGATGTACCTTGAATGATTGATCTTGATGTACCCTGAATGGAGATAAGAGAGATGGATAGAATATTCGATGTTCCATTTGACCCAGCTCAACTGTGAGTACCAACCTTTGTGGAGATGATGAATTTGAACAAACCTTGTTGGAGGGGAGATTATTCGAAGATAGCTTCCCGAGGATTACTCTGTGGGGATATGGTTTTATGAAATCGGCTCTGTGGGAAGACATGGATGCTTTGAATATTGCCCCCAGTGGTTATAGTAACTGCCATTTCTGGCCTTGTATTGATTGGGATATACCAATAAGTATTGGTTGAAATGTCAGTCAGGCCTTGCATAGCTCTGCCCCAGCTAGTAGGGACCTTTGAGAGATTCTCCTTGTGAGGACCTTCCGGGATATATACTATAGGTGATGCCCCTAGTACTCATAAACTTAGGATGATGCCCCTGACTGATCAGGAAGTAGCTTCAGACCCAATGAGGTGCATGCCCCTAATTGTTTGGCATTCTTGAGAGATTCTTTGAATCTTGACCTGATTGCCCTAGATTGGCTGGACAAAACATGTCGTGCCCCTTGTATACATTGACTTCTAATCAAACTGAGTCAGGTGTAAGAGATGTTGCTACTGAAGTGGTTTCGTTTGTCAGGATGACTTTTAGTCATTAGTCGTACCCTGTGCAGATTCTTCCTGATGCTAACATTTGAAATTATGTAGTAGAATATGTTTAATAATGAATTCATGAGATGCAATGCATATGTCTGTCTTGAGTGTTTTTTTAAAAACATTAAAATAGAATATGTAAAAGCGTGATATTTATAAGAACGTGATGTCAACTCAGCATTTATGGTTAACCTTAAGGAGTCAGGATACCTTTTTAGTGACAGTATGCTTTCGAACTAACCATGCTTCAGTTAGGACTTTCAAGGGTTGTAACGTGGCTTGGTTCACAGTTTAAGAAACAAAGGATAATGGCTCAAAGTGTATTTGTACCCATCCTAATCTTCATGATGTTCTTCGATCCTATGCTCAGTTAACTTTGCGTTTAAGTCCTAACAGAGCTTTGAAGTCGTAATACTGACATTTGATGATGGTTGAAGCACCGGAAGTTTATTTGAATAGGCAGCCATCCTTTTTGTAATATTTTCTTTTGTCGAGGATTTTTAACAACCTCTTTTTTGACTTTGTTATCCCTAACTTTTGCCTGAACTGTTTATTTTGAGATTACAGTCAGCGGGATGTTTTGATTTTTGGTAAGTCTCCTTCATAGGTTTTGACTTAACAGTTTTTTTTTATGGATGTTGACTACCTGGCTTAACGGTTACGGGAACCCATCACCAATTGTGTAAAAAGCATATTGGTGAAGCTGAGTTAACTGAGTAACTACCCTACCCCCAGGTTATGATCAAGTTTTTAATCTGTACGAGAAAGGAAACTTCTACTTCTTAGGCTTAAAGGGGTTGACGAGGGATTAATATCCTTATATCTCCACTATTTAGGAATTGAAACAATGCCTGTACATTGTCAGCACAGTCTGTTCGAAAGCAATATTGTATGAGGATGTGGTATCATTTTCGTCATCCTCCCTCAAAAGGCTTACAGCTTAGTAGGAGTTGAATATCACAAAACATAAATAAAGTAAAGACACAGTTTAAATGAGTGATAGTGAAATGATTTATTCAAGACAAACATATGCAATGCATTGGTGATGATTATTAAAATGAATAATGTCTATCATAAGTCAAATGTATAAACAAACAGAATAGAAATTGCAAATGAAAGTAGAACTAATGATCTGGCAGTCCATCCTTCTAGCCATTAATCAGTCTTGTCATGACTAGGCATGGGAGCGGTGATCCCCACGGGAGTCTCAGGAGGGTTGAACTCAATTTCACCAGCATCAATCATGTCTTGGATCTTGTTCCTCAACATCTAACAACTATTTGTATCGTGACCAGGGGCTATCAGAGTGGTACGCACACCTCGCATTGGGATTATAGCCGCGAGAAGAAGTACTAGGATTCTTAGGGGGATCCTTTAAAGTAATCAACTCTGACTTCAAAAAGTATTGTAATGCCTGAGCCAGTGACATATTAATCTGGGTGAATTAACGCTTAGGTGCATCTGGCTTGCTTCATTATTGTGGAACTGCCCCAACAGATAGGTTGCGTTTATTACGACCTTTCTGGTTATACATAGCATCTGCCATCTCAGGTGAGTTGAAGTCAATGATCTTGTCGTCAATTAAGTCTTGAATCCTATGCTTCAATGGTCCACAATCTTCGATATTATGACCAGGACTGTTCGAATGATAAGCACATCTTGCATTATACTTGCACCCGTGAGCATGATTGGTAGGAACTGAATACGGAGGGAATAAGGTTATCAAGTTTTGATTGAGCAGTTGTTGCAGAACTTGAGACAACGACATGTGCAACAGAGTAAATGATCGCTTAGGTTTGGATTTCCAACCGCTTTGCTGCATATACTAATCCTCCTCCTTCTTAATTCACAAGGTTTTCAGCTCGTCTTGCGTCTTGGACAAGTTAAAAATCATCTCTTGGAACTGGTTATTCTGAGCCTGAAGGTCTTTGACTGATTGCTCGAGATTCATGACGCTGAAATAAACAGCGAGGAAGGATGAGAAACCCGTTGTAGGAAACCTGTTATGCGATGTTATGAATGCAGATGCAATGTTTTCAAGGATCTTTAAGGAATTTAGTTAGCAACATTAGAAAATGATTTGGTCGCATCTTCGTTTGAAGAACTCTGATTCTTGGATGTTCTTCTATGGGAATCAAGCTCACCATATCCAATGGGTCATAGCCTCTGATTTGGGATACTTATTCTTCTGAATTCGAAGGTACATGGCTAGAGGAAAATAAATCCTTGAAAGGGTTAGTTAGCATACTATGTTATGATGTCATGATGTCATGCGAATGTAATGCGTCAGGAAAAACATAAGGTAACAAGGACGAGTAAGTCCTACAAACAATTCCTACAAGGAAATCAAAGGGTTAGTAGCACACACAAGCAAATCACACAAGTGTCCTTAGGTTTAAAGGCTTGCATGGAGTTTGACCAGGTAATTATCCTTCCCCAATAGGTACTTCTAAGGATAAGGATGAAATTAGCAACATGTTCTACAAAGTTACTCAGAATTGTCAATCCCTCTAAAGCACCCTCGAACGTGATACATACATACCATGCAATGATACTTTGAGAAAGAACCTATCTGAGTTGTAGTATCGGGTAGTGATTGTGTCCTTCAACATACATCAAGGGTAGTCCCCCCACTACGTTCCTAAAGGCCAAGATGGGTTAAAGGTGACTAAAGGTCCTTAAGCTCCGACTCAACCAAGGTACATACATAAACCTCCCTCATGAAAAAGAGGTATGCATATAACAATGGCGGCCTAACTTAAGCGTGAACTCTCATATTGACTCATCTCCCACATACATGAGAAAGGTCGCCATGACTATGCCACTCCTATCTTAAGGTGTACTCGAATCCGGGTATATGATTCATCTTCCATTCAATTCCTAAAACAACCTTTGAAGAGTAAAGCAAGCAAAACAAACAAACATTAAAGTGAACTAAACTTTAAGGAAACCCTTCTTTTAAGATCCCCGGCAGAGTCGCCAGTTCTGTAATACGGTGAGAGAACTGACTTTTTTAAATGTTGCGGATAGCAAGAGTCTCCACCGACTTTTATTTTATCCAATTGGAAAGGCTAAAAAAACAGGAAAGATCTTTTTGAAAGAGATTGAGTTCGGGGGGTAGGTTATACAAAGGGAAGGTGTAAGCACCCTTTGTATCCATGGTTATCCATGGGCTCTTACTTGCTTAGCTCAATTGTTTGCTTGAAATGTTTGAAAATAGTGTAGTGTGTGTTTAGAAATGATTTTTGAATAAGGACTTCAACTTGTAAATAAGTGTATCCTTTTGGAAATCGTTTTGAAAAGAAGTCTGAAAAGCATTTTGACTTTTAAATTGATTGTGAGCAATCAGTTAAAAGCTATCTACCCTAAGTTTGTCTTTCTTGTTCTTTAAGTCTTTCGTTTGAAATGGATATCCATACCATAAGGAGGTAGGTAGTCCTTTCATTGGATGTACGGGTCATTGAGGGTCATCGTTTTCCATAAGTCTATCCATACCATAAGGGAGGTAGGAAGTCTTAGGAAAGGATGGAAATAGTCATTTTAGGCAACCAGTAAGGATACCTTAGCATTCGAAGGGACGATCATTATTTAATCAAAGGCAACATCGAGGGACGAGATCATTTTATCGTAGGCAACTCGAAGGGACTATGATCTTTATTCCGAAGGGACTATGATGATTTTTGAATCGAAGGCAGCAGGCTAAGGTATCCCTACGCTCGAGGGACTTGACTATTTTATTCGAAGGCAGCATAAGAGGAATTATCCTAAAGGTGTGTGTGTGTGTGAAACAATAGTGATTGATTTATATTAATCCTGAAAATTAGGGTTATGCTATGTTGCTTTTAATCTTGCCATACAATCCTATTCAATGGCTAACAGTTAATATTGCAGGAAATAAAAGGCAGAAAATAAACCTATGCTATTACAAGGCTTCGGGGCAGGGGAATTACAAAACCAAAACAAACAAGGGAAAAAGGCAGAAAATAAAAGCAGAAAATAAAAACCTACAACTATTACAAGAAAACTTTTTGCGACCTACACATGCTTTCTAAAATTTAAATAACAAAATTTAAGTAAATAAATAAAAATTTAAACACACATGCTACAATCAATGGGATATGAGATGAGAAATCGGAGAAAAATTATAATTAAGAAAATGAGGGTATTTGTGGTGATGAATCTTAAATCTTAGAAGTTAACCTAAAATCAAATTAAGGATAAATAAATTAAAACCTAAAAATAAAAATAAAAATTGAGGTTAACAACTAATAAACCTAAATTTAAATTAATTAGCCTAAAAATAAATCATTAGTCTAAAAATATATTATTAGCCTAAAAATGAAAACGGACAACATTTACCTAAGGGAGAAAATCTAGTGGGAAAAACCTAATGGTTACAGATAATGGGCAACACCTACCTAACGTAGGCCTTAAGGTTTCCACGGTTTTTTGAAGTAAAAGGCTAAACCTAGAAAATTTAAATTATTTAATTAATTACTAATTACTTAACCTAAAATATCTAATTTAATTCATTTAACCTAAAATTAATCTAAAAATTAAATTAATTATCTAATTATTTATCCTAATTTAAATCCTAATTTATTAGATTATTGTTAAAAAAACTAAACTATTTAACCTAAATAAATTTAATTAAATTATTTAATCTAAAAGCTAAATTATTTAAAACTAAATTTTTTTTTTAAAAGAGTTAAGTGTAAAAAAAGAAAAAAAGAATTAATTAAGAATAATAAAAAAAGTTTTAGTGAAAAAAAGAAGAAGAAAAAGAAGTAGTTATAATTAAAATAAAATAAATTAGAAAAAACTTAGCGAGCAATATGGTGTGGCGCAGGCTGGAAAGTCCATGGTGTACCAATGGGGTTTTCGAAGAGGCAAAAGTTTTATGCCCTAACAATGGTAAATTCATATTCCTGCACTAAAAGGTTTGTCGAGGAGAAAAGAAAAAACACAGGGTTAAATGGTTAATTAAAAAATGGAGTGAAAAACTAGTGTCAAGAATGAGAGATAGGATTTTACACCCGTTCCTTTTTGGCCAAAGAAGTACCTGCAAAAATAGGATAATAATAATAATAATAATAATAATAATAATAATAATATAAAAATAATAATAGTATAATAGTAATAATAACAATAATATAAAAATAATAGAAGTAAAAATAATAGTAATAATAACAATAAAGAAAAGTTCAGAAAGTTAGATCATGGCTAAAAGCAATGTTTTAAAACTGGACCGGTCATCAAACCGGTGAGGGTACTGGGTCACTAGTTCATCGGTCGAACCACTGGGTCACTGGTCAAACCGCATGACCAAATCGGATTAAACCGGATTTAACCTGTCATTATAATAAAACTATATAGGTATAAAACCGGTCGAACCGGATCATTCAATTTCTAAAAAAATTATAACTAGCACTAAAAAGCTGATCCATTATCAGCATAATCTATAAATAAGGCTCTTAAAAATCACAAATTCAGAAGTTGTACATTAGGTGCTGAAAATACTAATAATCCATATAGTTTAAGGCTCTTAAAAAGCACTGATATAGTTTGCTCAGCACTTAAAAATCACAAATTTAGTGCAAATTTAAACATAAGTATTACACGTAACAAAGTAGTACAAATTACAAAGTCTAATTGCAACATAAACTAATTGAGTACTTTAGAACCAAAACACTCAAATATCTATTAAATTTAGTTCCAAGGAGGTAAAATTATCTCAATGTTGGGATCTCCTTCAATATCAAAACCATCTCCGACAAAATCAATCGCATTTGCAACATCTTCCCCATCAATGATATCATTACTTTGGTTGTTTTCTCCGGAGTTAAGTGGTGCATCTCCCTCAACATCAACCTCATCCAAATTTAATTCATCTATAAAAACATCAATTTAAAGAGTTTAGAAATTAACATATTTTAAGAAATTAAAATAACATAATTGTAATCACAAAAATCAATACCATATCAATATCATTTGAAATAGGTTGGATTGTCATACTAGCAAGATCATTGTGTAGCGCTTCCACCTCCTCAATGGTCAAGAATGGTGGGGAATCCTCCAACACCCAATTAGAATGATCACCAAGTGTTTCAAAATTAATAGGATCATAATTTTGTTTCTTCTTGGTTCTACAAATCATTAACGGCAATGTCAAAAATAGAACCAAATAAACTTAACAAATCTAACAATAATATACATTCTTAACAAACCAAGAAATATCACATATTCTTAAATATAGAACCATAAAATATTCTTAATAAACCAAACAAAATCATATATTCTTAACTATAGAACCAATATTCTTATGTCATCAAGAGAAGAACAAAATAGTCTTGTTTATAAACCAAACAAACCAAACAATAGCATATTTCTTAACTATAAAACAATATTATATATTCTTAATCATAGAACCAATATTCTTATGTCATCAAGCCAAGAACAAAATACTCTTGTTTATAAACCAAACAAACCAAACAAGCATATTTCTTAACTATAAAACTGTATCATATATTCTTAACCATAAAACCAATATTCATGTCATCAAGTATCGAAACAATAGCATATAATGCATAATAAGTGCAATACCTATTTTGTAGCCGTAAATTGTAACGAACATAAACGAGATCGTTAAACTTTTGATGCTCCAACCTATTTCTCTTTTTTGAATGAATGTGTTCAAACACACTCCAATTTCGTTCACAACCAGATGCACTACAAGTTTGACTCAAAATTCGAATAGCCAGCTTTTGCAAATTCGGCACTTCGGTTCCATAAGTGTCCCACCATTGATCTAGAATAATGCATGTGAACAAAATTAGAAAACATTTTAAAATACATATTGACATTGTACTAAAAATCTAAAATGCTTAAAGTTTATCATTTAATTTTACTTGGCAATACTTCATCTCGGCTTTCTACTGCCGTTGTCCTTCCAAAACTACCTTCACAATTTTTGAATGAAGTCATCTCAGCAATTACTTTAGATCGCAAGTCATTACTATCATAAGCATACTTTTCAATGACATCCAAAAGGCCTTGGGTGGTGGACTAGTTTTTTTCATATTACGAACCAAATCTATAAGATGGATTTAACCAATAACCAGCAGCATGGAGATTTTTCCGAAGTTGTGCATCCCAACGGTTATCCAAGATCTTCAAATAAGGCTCTACTTTCAACTTATTTCTTCTAAACCCCTTCTCAATCTCCTCTCTTGCTTTATACATAGCTCGATAGAGATATCCCATAGTCGACTTATCTTCACTATAAACAATACGCAACACACGTACAAGAGGTTCTGTAATTTTCACTATGTGAGCACATTTAAACCAAAAGCTTGAGTCTAAGACTTGTTCCATAAATTGCTTTGCCTAGACATCTTTGGAATACGTTGTGGTTGTCCACTCTTTGGTTGTTACCATGGCTCTTAGTGCATCTTTATAAGACAGAATACTTTGCAATGCAATGAAATTAGTAGCAAAGCGGGTTGGAGCAGGACGGAGTATTTCTCCTACACCTGTATTTTGTCTCATCAAATACATGTAAAATAATGATTATATAGGTATTTGGTAATTTTTGAAGCATGTGACACTGCCTCACTTACTTCATCCAATTTCCCCATGTTTTGCAACATCAAATTAATACAATGTGCTGCCCAAGGAGACCAAAACAACTTAGGAAACTCTTTTTCCAACAACTTTCCAACAGCAACATAATTTGCAGCATTATCTGTAACAATTTGAACAACATTTTCTGGTTAAAGTTTATCATTTAATTTTACCTGGCAATACTTCATCTCGGTATTCTACTGCCGTTGTCCTTCCAAAACTACCTTCACAATTTTTGAATGAAGTCATCTCAGCAGTTACTTTAGATCGCAAGTCCTTACTATCATAAGCATACTTTTCAATGACATCCAAAAGTCCTTGGGTGGTGGACTAGTTTTTTTCATATTACGAACCAAATCTATAAGATGGATTTAACCAATAACCAGCAGCAAGGAGATTTTTCCGAAGTTGTGCATCCCAACGGTTATCCAAGATCTTCAAATAAGGCTCTACTTTCAACTTATTTCTTCTAAACCCCTTCTCAATCTCCTCTCTTTCTTCATACATAGCTCGATAGAGATATCCCATATCCGGCTTATCTTCACTATCAACAATACGCAACACACGTACAAGAGGTTCTGTAATTTTCACTATGTCAGCACATTTAAACCAAAAGCTTGAGTCTAAGACTTGTTCCATAAATTGTTTTGCCTTGACATCTTTGGAATACGTTGAGGTTGTCCACTCTTTGGTTGTTACCATGGCTCTTAGTGAATCTTTATAAGACAGAATACTTTGCAATGCAATGAAATTAGTAGCAAAGTGGGTTGGAGCAGGACGGAGTATTTCTCTTCCACCTGTATTTTGTCTCATCAAATACAATGCAAAACAATGATTATATATGTATTTTGTAATTTTTGAAGCATGTGACACTGCCTCACTTACTTCATCCAATTTCCCCATGTCTTGCAACATCAAATTAATACAATGTGCTGCGCAAGGAGACCAAAACAACTTAGGAAACTCCTTTTCCAACAACTTTCCAACAGCAACATAATTTGCAGCATTATCTGTAACAATTTGAACAACATTTTCCGGTTAAAGTTTATCATTTAATTTTACCCGGCAATACTTCATCTCGATTTTCTACTGCCGTTGTCCTTCCAAAACTACCTTCACAATTTTTGAATGAAGTCATCTCAGCAGTTACTTTAGATCGCAAGTCCTTACTATCATAAGCATACTTTTCAATGACATCCAAAAGGCCTTGGGTGGTGGACTAGTTTTTTTCATATTACGAACCAGATCTATAAGATGGATTTAACCAATAACCAGCAGCATGGAGATTTTTCCGAAGTTGTGCATCCCAACGGTTATCCAAGATCTTCAAATAAGGCTCTACTTTCAACTTATTTCTTCTAAACCCCTTCTCAATCTCCTCTCTTGCTTTATATATAGCTCGATAGAGATATCCCATAGCCGGCTTATCTTCACTATCAACAATACGCAACACACGTACAAGAGGTTCTGTAATTTTCACTATGTCAGCACATTTAAACCAAAAGCTTGAGTCTAAGACTTGTTCCATAAATTGCTTTGCCTTGACATCTTTGGAATACGTTGTGGTTGTCCACTCTTTGGTTGTTACCATGGCTCTTAGTGCATCTTTATAAGACAGAATACTTTGCAATGCAATGAAATTAGTAGCAAAGCGGGTTGGAGCAGGACGAAGTATTTCTCTTCCACCTGTATTTTGTCTCATCAAATACAATGCAAAACAATGATTATATATGTATTTGGTAATTTTTGAAGCATGTGACACTACCTCACTTACTTCATCCAATTTCCCCATGTCTTGCAACATCAAATTAATACAATGTGCTGCGCAAGGAGACCAAAACAACTTAGGAAACTCCTTTTCCAACAACTTTCCAACAGCAACATAATTTGCAGCATTATCTGTAACAATTTGAACAACATTTTCCGGTTAAAGTTTATCATTTAATTTTACCTGGCAATACTTCATCTCGGTTTTCTACTGCCGTTGTCCTTCCAAAACTACCTTCACAATTTTTGAATGAAGTCATCTCAGCAGTTACTTTAGATCGCAAGTCCTTACTATCATAAGCATAATTTTCAATGACATCCAAAAGGCCTTGGGTGGTGGACTTGTTTTTTTCATATTACGAACCAAATCTATAAGATGGATTTAACCAATAACCAGCAGCATGGAGATTTTTCCGAAGTTGTGCATCCCAACGGTTATCCAAGATCTTCAAATAAGGCTCTACTTTCAACTTATTTCTTCTAAACCCCTTCTCAATATCCTCTCTTGCTTTATATATAGCTCGATAGAGATATCCCATAGCCGGCTTATCTTCACTATCAACAATACGCAACACACGTACAAGAGGTTCTGTAATTTTCACTATGTCAGCACATTTAAACCAAAAGCTTGAGTCTAAGACTTGTTCCATAAATTGCTTTGCCTTGACATCTTTGGAATACGTTGAGGTTGTCCACTCTTTGGTTGTTACCATGGCTCTTAGTGAATCTTTATAAGACAGAATACTTTGCAATGCAATGAAATTAGTAGCAAAGCGGGTTGGAGCAGGACGGAGTATTTCTCTTCCACCTGTATTTTGTCTCATCAAATACAATGCAAAACAATGATTATATATGTATTTGGTAATTTTTGAAGCATGTGACACTGCCTCACTTACTTCATCCAATTTCCCCATGTCTTGCAACATCAAATTAATACAATGTGCTGCGCAAGGAGACCAAAACAACTTAGGAAACTCCTTTTCCAACAACTTTCCAACAGCAACATAATTTGCAGCATTATCTGTAACAATTTGAACAACATTTTCCGGTTAAAGTTTATCATTTAATTTTACCCGGCAATACTTCATCTCGATTTTCTACTGCCGTTGTCCTTCCAAAACTACCTTCACAATTTTTGAATGAAGTCATCTCAGCAGTTACTTTAGATCGCAAGTCCTTACTATCATAAGCATACTTTTCAATGACATCCAAAAGGCCTTGGGTGGTGGACTAGTTTTTTTCATATTACGAACCAAATCTATAAGATGGATTTAACCAATAACCAGCAGCATGGAGATTTTTCCGAAGTTGTGCATCCCAACGGTTATCCAAGATCTTCAAATAAGGCTCTACTTTCAACTTATTTCTTCTAAACCCCTTCTCAATCTCCTCTCTTGCTTTATATATAGCTCGATAGAGATATCCCATAGCCGGCTTATCTTCACTATCAACAATACGCAACACACGTACAAGAGGTTCTGTAATTTTCACTATGTCAGCACATTTAAACCAAAAGCTTGAGTCTAAGACTTGTTCCATAAATTGCTTTGCCTTGACATCTTTGGAATACGTTGTGGTTGTCCACTCTTTGGTTGTTACCATGGCTCTTAGTGCATCTTTATAAGACAGAATACTTTGCAATGCAATGAAATTAGTAGCAAAGCGGGTTGGAGCAGGACGGAGTATTTCTCTTCCACCTGTATTTTGTCTCATCAAATACAATGCAAAACAATGATTATATATGTATTTGGTAATTTTTGAAGCATGTGACACTACCTCACTTACTTCATCCAATTTCCCCATGTCTTGCAACATCAAATTAATACAATGTGCTGCGCAAGGAGACCAAAACAACTTAGGAAACTCCTTTTCCAACAACTTTCCAACAGCAACATAATTTGCAGCATTATCTGTAACAATTTGAACAACATTTTCCGGTTAAAGTTTATCATTTAATTTTACCTGGCAATACTTCATCTCGGTTTTCTACTGCCGTTGTCCTTCCAAAACTACCTTCACAATTTTTGAATGAAGTCATCTCAGCAGTTACTTTAGATCGCAAGTCCTTACTATCATAAGCATAATTTTCAATGACATCCAAAAGGCCTTGGGTGGTGGACTTGTTTTTTTCATATTACGAACCAAATCTATAAGATGGATTTAACCAATAACCAGCAGCATGGAGATTTTTCCGAAGTTGTGCATCCCAACGGTTATCCAAGATCTTCAAATAAGGCTCTACTTTCAACTTATTTCTTCTAAACCCCTTCTCAATATCCTCTCTTGCTTTATATATAGCTCGATAGAGATATCCCATAGCCGGCTTATCTTCACTATCAACAATACGCAACACACGTACAAGAGGTTCTGTAATTTTCACTATGTCAGCACATTTAAACCAAAAGCTTGAGTCTAAGACTTGTTCCATAAATTGCTTTGCCTTGACATCTTTGGAATACGTTGAGGTTGTCCACTCTTTGGTTGTTACCATGGCTCTTAGTGAATCTTTATAAGACAGAATACTTTGCAATGCAATGAAATTAGTAGCAAAGCGGGTTGGAGCAGGACGGAGTATTTCTCTTCCACCTGTATTTTGTCTCATCAAATACAATGCAAAACAATGATTATATATGTATTTGGTAATTTTTGAAGCATGTGACACTGCCTCACTTACTTCATCCAATTTCCCCATGTCTTGCAACATCAAATTAATACAATGTGCTGCGCAAGGAGACCAAAACAACTTAGGAAACTCCTTTTCCAACAACTTTCCAACAGCAACATAATTTGCAGCATTATCTGTAACAATTTGAACAACATTTTCCGGTTAAAGTTTATCATTTAATTTTACCCGGCAATACTTCATCTCGATTTTCTACTGCCGTTGTCCTTCCAAAACTACCTTCACAATTTTTGAATGAAGTCATCTCAGCAGTTACTTTAGATCGCAAGTCCTTACTATCATAAGCATACTTTTCAATGACATCCAAAAGGCCTTGGGTGGTGGACTAGTTTTTTTCATATTACGAACCAAATCTATAAGATGGATTTAACCAATAACCAGCAGCATGGAGATTTTTCCGAAGTTGTGCATCCCAACGGTTATCCAAGATCTTCAAATAAGGCTCTACTTTCAACTTATTTCTTCTAAACCCCTTCTCAATCTCCTCTCTTGCTTTATATATAGCTCGATAGAGATATCCCATAGCCGGCTTATCTTCACTATCAACAATACGCAACACACGTACAAGAGGTTCTGTAATTTTCACTATGTCAGCACATTTAAACCAAAAGCTTGAGTCTAAGACTTGTTCCATAAATTGCTTTGCCTTGACATCTTTGGAATACGTTGAGGTTGTCCACTCTTTGGTTGTTACCATGGCTCTTAGTGCATCTTTATAAGACAGAATACTTTGCAATGCAATGAAATTAGTAGCAAAGCGGGTTGGAGCAGGACGGAGTATTTCTCTTCCACCTGTATTTTGTCTCATCAAATACAATGCAAAACAATGATTATATATGTATTTGGTAATTTTTGAAGCATGTGACACTGCCTCACTTACTTCATCCAATTTCCCCATGTCTTGCAACATCAAATTAATACAATGTGCTGCGCAAGGAGACCAAAACAACTTAGGAAACTCCTTTTCCAACAACTTTCCAACAGCAACATAATTTGCAGCATTATCTGTAACAATTTGAACAACATTTTCCGGTTAAAGTTTATCATTTAATTTTACCTGGCAATACTTCATCTCGGTTTTCTACTGCCGTTGTCCTTCCAAAACTACCTTCACAATTTTTGAATGAAGTCATCTCAGCAGTTACTTTAGATCGCAAGTCCTTACTATCATAAGCATAATTTTCAATGACATCCAAAAGGCCTTGGGTGGTGGACTTGTTTTTTTCATATTACGAACCAAATCTATAAGATGGATTTAACCAATAACCAGCAGCATGGAGATTTTTCCGAAGTTGTGCATCCCAACGGTTATCCAAGATCTTCAAATAAGGCTCTACTTTCAACTTATTTCTTCTAAACCCCTTCTCAATCTCCTCTCTTGCTTTATATATAGCTCGATAGAGATATCCCATAGCCGGCTTATCTTCACTATCAACAATACGCAACACACGTACAAGAGGTTCTGTAATTTTCACTATGTCAGCACATTTAAACCAAAAGCTTGAGTCTAAGACTTGTTCCATAAATTGCTTTGCCTTGACATCTTTGGAATACGTTGAGGTTGTCCACTCTTTGGTTGTTACCATGGCTCTTAGTGAATCTTTATAAGACAGAATACTTTGCAATGCAATGAAATTAGTAGCAAAGCGGGTTGGAGCAGGACGGAGTATTTCTCTTCCACCTGTATTTTGTCTCATCAAATACAATGCAAAACAATGATTATATATGTATTTGGTAATTTTTGAAGCATGTGACACTGCCTCACTTACTTCATCCAATTTCCCCATGTCTTGCAACATCAAATTAATACAATGTGCTGCGCAAGGAGACCAAAACAACTTAGGAAACTCCTTTTCCAACAACTTTCCAACAGCAACATAATTTGCAGCATTATCTGTAACAATTTGAACAACATTTTCCGGTTAAAGTTTATCATTTAATTTTACCCGGCAATACTTCATCTCGATTTTCTACTGCCGTTGTCCTTCCAAAACTACCTTCACAATTTTTGAATGAAGTCATCTCAGCAGTTACTTTAGATCGCAAGTCCTTACTATCATAAGCATACTTTTCAATGACATCCAAAAGGCCTTGGGTGGTGGACTAGTTTTTTTCATATTACGAACCAAATCTATAAGATGGATTTAACCAATAACCAGCAGCATGGAGATTTTTCCGAAGTTGTGCATCCCAACGGTTATCCAAGATCTTCAAATAAGGCTCTACTTTCAACTTATTTCTTCTAAACCCCTTCTCAATCTCCTCTCTTGCTTTATATATAGCTCGATAGAGATATCCCATAGCCGGCTTATCTTCACTATCAACAATACGCAACACACGTACAAGAGGTTCTGTAATTTTCACTATGTCAGCACATTTAAACCAAAAGCTTGAGTCTAAGACTTGTTCCATAAATTGCTTTGCCTTGACATCTTTGGAATACGTTGAGGTTGTCCACTCTTTGGTTGTTACCATGGCTCTTAGTGCATCTTTATAAGACAGAATACTTTGCAATGCAATGAAATTAGTAGCAAAGCGGGTTGGAGCAGGACGGAGTATTTCTCTTCCACCTGTATTTTGTCTCATCAAATACAATGCAAAACAATGATTATATATGTATTTGGTAATTTTTGAAGCATGTGACACTGCCTCACTTACTTCATCCAATTTCCCCATGTCTTGCAACATCAAATTAATACAATGTGCTGCGCAAGGAGACCAAAACAACTTAGGAAACTCCTTTTCCAACAACTTTCCAACAGCAACATAATTTGCAGCATTATCTGTAACAATTTGAACAACATTTTCCGGTTAAAGTTTATCATTTAATTTTACCTGGCAATACTTCATCTCGGTTTTCTACTGCCGTTGTCCTTCCAAAACTACCTTCACAATTTTTGAATGAAGTCATCTCAGCAGTTACTTTAGATCGCAAGTCCTTACTATCATAAGCATAATTTTCAATGACATCCAAAAGGCCTTGGGTGGTGGACTTGTTTTTTTCATATTACGAACCAAATCTATAAGATGGATTTAACCAATAACCAGCAGCATGGAGATTTTTCCGAAGTTGTGCATCCCAACGGTTATCCAAGATCTTCAAATAAGGCTCTACTTTCAACTTATTTCTTCTAAACCCCTTCTCAATCTCCTCTCTTGCTTTATATATAGCTCGATAGAGATATCCCATAGCCGGCTTATCTTCACTATCAACAATACGCAACACACGTACAAGAGGTTCTGTAATTTTCACTATGTCAGCACATTTAAACCAAAAGCTTGAGTCTAAGACTTGTTCCATAAATTGCTTTGCCTTGACATCTTTGGAATACGTTGAGGTTGTCCACTCTTTGGTTGTTACCATGGCTCTTAGTGCATCTTTATAAGACAGAATACTTTGCAATGCAATGAAATTAGTAGCAAAGCGGGTTGGAGCAGGACGGAGTATTTCTCTTCCACCTGTATTTTGTCTCATCAAATACAATGCAAAACAATGATTATATATGTATTTGGTAATTTTTGAAGCATGTGACACTGCCTCACTTACTTCATCCAATTTCCCCATGTCTTGCAACATCAAATTAATACAATGTGCTGCGCAAGGAGACCAAAACAACTTAGGAAACTCCTTTTCCAACAACTTTCCAACAGCAACATAATTTGCAGCATTATCTGTAACAATTTGAACAACATTTTCCGGTTAAAGTTTATCATTTAATTTTACCCGGCAATACTTCATCTCGGTTTTCTACTGCCGTTGTCCTTCCAAAACTACCTTCACAATTTTTGAATGAAGTCATCTCAGCAGTTACTTTAGATCGCAAGTCCTTACTATCATAAGCATACTTTTCAATGACATCCAAAAGGCCTTGGGTGGTGGACTAGTTTTTTTCATATTACGAACCAAATCTATAAGATGGATTTAACCAATAACCAGCAGCATGGAGATTTTTCCGAAGTTGTGCATCCCAACGGTTATCCAAGATCTTCAAATAAGGCTCTACTTTCAACTTATTTCTTCTAAACCCCTTCTCAATCTCCTCTCTTGCTTTATATATAGCTCGATAGAGATATCCCATAGCCGGCTTATCTTCACTATCAACAATACGCAACACACGTACAAGAGGTTCTGTAATTTTCACTATGTCAGCACATTTAAACCAAAAGCTTGAGTCTAAGACTTGTTCCATAAATTGCTTTGCCTTGACATCTTTGGAATACGTTGAGGTTGTCCACTCTTTGGTTGTTACCATGGCTCTTAGTGCATCTTTATAAGACAGAATACTTTGCAATGCAATGAAATTAGTAGCAAAGCGGGTTGGAGCAGGACGGAGTATTTCTCTTCCACCTGTATTTTGTCTCATCAAATACAATGCAAAACAATGATTATATATGTATTTGGTAATTTTTGAAGCATGTGACACTGCCTCACTTACTTCATCCAATTTCCCCATGTCTTGCAACATCAAATTAATACAATGTGCTGCGCAAGGAGACCAAAACAACTTAGGAAACTCCTTTTCCAACAACTTTCCAACAGCAACATAATTTGCAGCATTATCTGTAACAATTTGAACAACATTTTCCGGTTAAAGTTTATCATTTAATTTTACCTGGCAATACTTCATCTCGGTTTTCTACTGCCGTTGTCCTTCCAAAACTACCTTCACAATTTTTGAATGAAGTCATCTCAGCAGTTACTTTAGATCGCAAGTCCTTACTATCATAAGCATAATTTTCAATGACATCCAAAAGGCCTTGGGTGGTGGACTAGTTTTTTTCATATTACGAACCAAATCTATAAGATGGATTTAACCAATAACCAGCAGCATGGAGATTTTTCCGAAGTTGTGCATCCCAACGGTTATCCAAGATCTTCAAATAAGGCTCTACTTTCAACTTATTTCTTCTAAACCCCTTCTCAATCTCCTCTCTTGCTTTATATATAGCTCGATAGAGATATCCCATAGCCGGCTTATCTTCACTATCAACAATACGCAACACACGTACAAGAGGTTCTGTAATTTTCACTATGTCAGCACATTTAAACCAAAAGCTTGAGTCTAAGACTTGTTCCATAAATTGCTTTGCCTTGACATCTTTGGAATACGTTGAGGTTGTCCACTCTTTGGTTGTTACCATGGCTCTTAGTGAATCTTTATAAGACAGAATACTTTGCAATGCAATGAAATTAGTAGCAAAGCGGGTTGGAGCAGGACGGAGTATTTCTCTTCCACCTGTATTTTGTCTCATCAAATACAATGCAAAACAATGATTATATATGTATTTGGTAATTTTTGAAGCATGTGACACTGCCTCACTTACTTCATCCAATTTCCCCATGTCTTGCAACATCAAATTAATACAATGTGCTGCGCAAGGAGACCAAAACAACTTAGGAAACTCCTTTTCCAACAACTTTCCAACAGCAACATAATTTGCAGCATTATCTGTAACAATTTGAACAACATTTTCCGGTTAAAGTTTATCATTTAATTTTACCCGGCAATACTTCATCTCGGTTTTCTACTGCCGTTGTCCTTCCAAAACTACCTTCACAATTTTTGAATGAAGTCATCTCAGCAGTTACTTTAGATCGCAAGTCCTTACTATCATAAGCATACTTTTCAATGACATCCAAAAGGCCTTGGGTGGTGGACTAGTTTTTTTCATATTACGAACCAAATCTATAAGATGGATTTAACCAATAACCAGCAGCATGGAGATTTTTCCGAAGTTGTGCATCCCAACGGTTATCCAAGATCTTCAAATAAGGCTCTACTTTCAACTTATTTCTTCTAAACCCCTTCTCAATCTCCTCTCTTGCTTTATATATAGCTCGATAGAGATATCCCATAGCCGGCTTATCTTCACTATCAACAATACGCAACACACGTACAAGAGGTTCTGTAATTTTCACTATGTCAGCACATTTAAACCAAAAGCTTGAGTCTAAGACTTGTTCCATAAATTGCTTTGCCTTGACATCTTTGGAATACGTTGAGGTTGTCCACTCTTTGGTTGTTACCATGGCTCTTAGTGCATCTTTATAAGACAGAATACTTTGCAATGCAATGAAATTAGTAGCAAAGCGGGTTGGAGCAGGACGGAGTATTTCTCTTCCACCTGTATTTTGTCTCATCAAATACAATGCAAAACAATGATTATATATGTATTTGGTAATTTTTGAAGCATGTGACACTGCCTCACTTACTTCATCCAATTTCCCCATGTCTTGCAACATCAAATTAATACAATGTGCTGCGCAAGGAGACCAAAACAACTTAGGAAACTCCTTTTCCAACAACTTTCCAACAGCAACATAATTTGCAGCATTATCTGTAACAATTTGAACAACATTTTCCGGTTAAAGTTTATCATTTAATTTTACCTGGCAATACTTCATCTCGGTTTTCTACTGCCGTTGTCCTTCCAAAACTACCTTCACAATTTTTGAATGAAGTCATCTCAGCAGTTACTTTAGATCGCAAGTCCTTACTATCATAAGCATAATTTTCAATGACATCCAAAAGGCCTTGGGTGGTGGACTTGTTTTTTTCATATTACGAACCAAATCTATAAGATGGATTTAACCAATAACCAGCAGCATGGAGATTTTTCCGAAGTTGTGCATCCCAACGGTTATCCAAGATCTTCAAATAAGGCTCTACTTTCAACTTATTTCTTCTAAACCCCTTCTCAATATCCTCTCTTGCTTTATATATAGCTCGATAGAGATATCCCATAGCCGGCTTATCTTCACTATCAACAATACGCAACACACGTACAAGAGGTTCTGTAATTTTCACTATGTCAGCACATTTAAACCAAAAGCTTGAGTCTAAGACTTGTTCCATAAATTGCTTTGCCTTGACATCTTTGGAATACGTTGAGGTTGTCCACTCTTTGGTTGTTACCATGGCTCTTAGTGCATCTTTATAAGACAGAATACTTTGCAATGCAATGAAATTAGTAGCAAAGCGGGTTGGAGCAGGACGGAGTATTTCTCTTCCACCTGTATTTTGTCTCATCAAATACAATGCAAAACAATGATTATATATGTATTTGGTAATTTTTGAAGCATGTGACACTGCCTCACTTACTTCATCCAATTTCCCCATGTCTTGCAACATCAAATTAATACAATGTGCTGCGCAAGGAGACCAAAACAACTTAGGAAACTCCTTTTCCAACAACTTTCCAACAGCAACATAATTTGCAGCATTATCTGTAACAATTTGAACAACATTTTCCGGTTAAAGTTTATCATTTAATTTTACCTGGCAATACTTCATCTCGGTTTTCTACTGCCGTTGTCCTTCCAAAACTACCTTCACAATTTTTGAATGAAGTCATCTCAGCAGTTACTTTAGATCGCAAGTCCTTACTATCATAAGCATACTTTTCAATGACATCCAAAAGGCCTTGGGTGGTGGACTAGTTTTTTTCATATTACGAACCAAATCTATAAGATGGATTTAACCAATAACCAGCAGCATGGAGATTTTTCCGAAGTTGTGCATCCCAACGGTTATCCAAGATCTTCAAATAAGGCTCTACTTTCAACTTATTTCTTCTAAACCCCTTCTCAATATCCTCTCTTGCTTTATATATAGCTCGATAGAGATATCCCATAGCCGGCTTATCTTCACTATCAACAATA